>NC_052310.1:71465621-71680621 GCF_016432855.1 Salvelinus namaycush
GTGAAAGATGTGTACAAACAAAATGAATGCACAATGAAAGGTTTTGAACATAAGACTGGCAGCATTGCAAGTGTTACCAGTGTGGGTTAGTTTTGTACATTCACCTCATACTTGTGAGAAAAATAATAATAATGCTAGTTGTACATCTAAAAAATAAAAATGGTATAAAAGGAATATTATGGAATATCGTAGGTGTTATAGTAGGTTTCTTGCTCAAATGTGACTCCATTTCTTCCATTCCTCCATTTCACTTTTTCAATTTATTTCCTTGCGTTTGGAAATTAATCTACTTTAGCTATTGTCCTGTGTGTGAATATATTGTTAAATTGTGAATAGTTCTTACCCATGTAGCTAAGTGGTAAAAGGTTCTCATTGTGATTAAAACCAAACTGCTTGATCCTCCTCTAGCTTATCTGTTTGGGGTTTATAGATTTCAGCCTTTGCAGTATTGCCTCCACCCAGGGCCTGGGTCTGAGTGTCTGGAGACAGAGAGAGTGTTATCCATGCAGGAGAGAGATGAGAAGAGAAAGTGAGAGAGAGATAGAGAGTGAGATTGAGGGAGAGAGAGAAAGGAAGGAAGGAGAGAGAGAGAGAGAGAAAGCAGGGCTTTGATTTTTCTCTAATCTAAACTTTTCTCTAAGGGGTTGGAGCACTGAATAGACTCAAGTACATTATGTTTCTTAAATGTCCTAACATCTATTTTAAACCCTGTAGCCTACAGTACAACTTGTACAATTTATGGAACCATTTTATCGATATGCCAGAGGACAGATTAACAAAAAGATTTTCAACTGGGATAAAACACACAATGACCCTTGGACAGAGGAACTCAATGACATATTTAATGTAGCTGATCTACAATACATATTTAATGTAGCTGATCTACAACACATATTTAATGTAGCTGATCTACAACACATATTTAATGTAGCTGATCTACAATACATATTTAATGTAGCTGATCTACAACACATATTTAATGTAGCTGATCTACAACACATATTTAATGTAGCTGATCTACAACACATATTTAATGTAGCTGATCTACAACACATATTTAATGTAGCTGATCTACAACACATATTTAATGTAGCTGATCTACAACACATATTTAATGAGCTGATCTACACACATATTAATGTAGCTGATCTACAACACATATTTAATGTAGCTGATCTACAACACATATTTAATGTAGCTGATCTACAACACATATTTAATGTAGGCTGATCTACAACACATATTTAATGTAGCTGATCTACAACACATATTTAATGTAGCTGATCTACAACACATATTTAATGTAGCTGATCTACAACACATATTTAATGTAGCTGATCTACAACACATATTTAATGTAGCTGATCTACAATACATATTTAATGTAGCTGATCTACAACACATATTTAATGTAGCTGATCTACAACACATATTTAATGTAGCTGATCTACAACACATATTTAATGTAGCTGATCTACAACACCATATTTAATGTAGCTGATCTACAACACATATTTATGTAGCTGATCTACAACACATATTTAATGTAGCTGATCTACAACACATATTTAATGTAGCTGATCACAACACATATTAATGTAGCTGATCTACAACACATATTTAATGTAGCTGATCTACACCACATATTTATGTAGCTGATCTACAACACATATTTAATGTAGCTGATCTACAACACATATTTAATGTAGCTGATCTACAACACGTATTTAATGTAGCTGATCTACAACACATATTTAATGTAGCTGATCTACAACACGTATTTAATGTAGCTGATCTACAACACATATTTAATGTAGCTGATCTACAACACATATTTAATGTAGCTGATCTACAATACATATTTAATGTAGCTGATCTACAACACTATTTAATGTTAGCTGATCTACAACCCATATTTAATGTAGCTGATCTACAACACATATTTAATGTAGCTGATCACAAACACATATTTAATGTAGCTGATCTACAAACATATTTAATGTAGCTGATCTACAACACATATTTATGTAGCTGATCTACAATACATATTTAATGTAGCTGATCTACAAACATATTTAATGTAGCTGATCTACAACACATATTTAATGTAGCTGATCTACAATACATATTTATGTAGCTGATCTACAACACATATTTAATGTAGCTGATCTACAACACATATTTAATGTAGCTGATCTACAAACAATATTTAATGTAGCTGATCTACAACACATTTTAATGTAGCTGATCTACAATACATATTTAATGTAGCTGATCTAACAATACTATTAATGTAGCTGATCTACAATACATATTTAATGTAGCTGATCTACAACACATATTTAATGTAGCTGATCTACAACACATATTTAATGTAGCTGATCTACAACACATATTTAATGTAGCTGATCTACAACACATATTTAATGTAGCTGATCTACAACACATATTTAATGTAGCATGATCTACAACACATATTTAATGTAGCTGATCTACAACACATATTTAATGTAGCTATCTACAATACATATTTAATGTAGCTGATCTACAACACATATTTAATGTACTGATCTACAATACATATTTAATGTAGCTGATCTACAACACATATTTAATGTAGCTGATCTACAACACATATTTAATGTAGCTGATCTACAAACATATTTAATGTACTGATCTACAATACATATTTAATGGTAGCCCAACCCAACTATTAATCAGTCTACTGGTTTATTAATAACACAACCCAACTATTAATCAGTCTACTGGTTTATTAATAACACAACCTAACTATTAATCAGTATATTGGTTTATTAATACAGAACCTAACCATTCATCAGTCTGCTGGTTTATTAATAACACAAGCTAACTATTAATCAGTCTACTGGTTTATTAATAACAGAACCTAACTATTAATCAGTTTGCTGGTTTATTAATAACACAACCCAACTATTAATCAGTATATTGGTTTATTAATAACACAACCTAACTATTAATCAGTCTGCTGGTTTAATAATAACACAACCTAACTATTAATCAGTCTACTAGTTTATTAATAACACAACCTAACTATTAATCAGTCTACTGGTTTATTAATAACACAACTATTAATCAGTCTGCTGGTTTATTAATAACACAACTATTAATCAGTCTATTGGTTTATTAATAACAGAACCTAACTATTAATCAGTCTATTAGTTTATTAACAACACAACTATTCATCAGTCTGCTGGTTTATTAATAACACAACCTAACTATTAATCAGTCTACTGGTTTATTAATAACAGAACCTAACTATTAATCAGTCTACTGGTTTATTAATAACACAATCTAACTATTAATCAGTATATTGGTTTATTAATAACACAACCCAACTATTAATCAGTCTACTGGTTTATTAATAACACAACCTAACTATTAATCAGTCTACTGGTTTATTAATAACACAACTATTAATCAGTCTGCTGGTTTATTAATAACACAACCCAACTATTAATCAGTCTACTGGTTTATTAATAACACAACCCAACTATTAATCAGTCTACTGGTTTATTAATAACACAACCTAACTATTAATCAGTCTACTGGTTTATTAATAACACAACTATTAATCAGTCTGCTGGTTTATTAATAACACAACCTAACTATTAATCAGTCTACTGGTTTATTAATAACACAACCCAACTATTAATCAGTCTGCTGGTTTATTAATAACATAACTATTAATCAGTCTGCTGGTTTATTAATAATACAACCCAACTATTAATCAGTATACTGGTTTATTAATAACACAACCTAACTATTAATCAGTCTGCTGGTTTATTAATAACATAACTATTAATCAGTCTACTGGTTTATTAATAACATAACTATTAATCAGTCTACTGGTTTATTAATAACATAACTATTCATCAGTCTACTGGTTTATTAATAACATAACTATTAATCAGTCTGCTGGTTTATTAATAACACAACCCAACTATTAATCAGTCTGCTGGTTTATTAATAACACAACCCAACTATTAATCAGTCTGCTGGTTTATTAATAACACAACCCAACTATTAATCAGTATATTGGTTTATTAACAACACAACCTAACTATTAATCAGTCTACTGGTTTATTAACAACACAACCTAACTATTAATCAGTCTACTGGTTTATTAATAACACAACCTAACTATTAATCAGTCTACTGGTTTATTAATAACACAACCTAACTATTAATCAGTCTACTGGTTTATTAATAACACAACCTAACTATTAATCAGTCTACTGGTTTATTAATAACACAACTATTAATCAGTCTGCTGGTTTATTAATAACACAACCCAACTATTAATCAGTCTACTGGTTTATTAATAACACAACTATTAATCAGTCTGCTGGTTTATTAATAACACAACCTAACTATTAATCACTCTACTGGTTTATTAATAACACAACCCAACTATTAATCAGTCTACTGGTTTATTAATAACACAACCTAACTATTAATCAGTCTACTGGTTTATTAATAACACAACTATTAATCAGTCTGCTGGTTTATTAATAACACAACACAACTATTAATCAGTCTACTGGTTTATTAATAACACAACCTAACTATTAATCAGTCTACTGGTTTATTAATAACACAACTATTAATCAGTCTGCTGGTTTATTAATAACACAACACAACTATTAATCAGTCTGCTGGTTCATTAATAACACAACCTAACTATTAATCAGTCTGCTGGTTTATTAATAACACAACACAACTATTAATCAGTCTACTGGTTTATTAATAACACAACCCAACTATTAATCAGTCTACTGGTTTATTAATAACAGAACCTAACTATTAATCAGTCTACTGGTTTATTAATAACACAACCTAACTATTAATCAGTATATTGGTTTATTAATAACACAACCCTACTATTAATCAGTCTACTGGTTTATTAATAACACAACCTAACTATTAATCAGTCTACTGGTTTATTAATAACACAACTATTAATCAGTCTGCTGGTTTATTAATAACACAACCCAACTATTAATCAGTCTACTGGTTTATTAATAACACAACCCAACTATTAATCAGTCTACTGGTTTATTAATAACACAACCTAACTATTAATCAGTATATTGGTTTATTAATAACAGAACCTAACCATTCATCAGTCTGCTGGTTTATTAATAACACAAGCTAACTATTAATCAGTCTACTGGTTTATTAATAACAGAACCTAACTATTAATCAGTTTGCTGGTTTATTAATAACACAACCCAACTATTAATCAGTATATTGGTTTATTAATAACACAACCTAACTATTAATCAGTCTGCTGGTTTAATAATAACACAACCTAACTATTAATCAGTCTACTAGTTTATTAATAACACAACCTAACTATTAATCAGTCTACTGGTTTATTAATAACACAACTATTAATCAGTCTGCTGGTTTATTAATAACACAACTATTAATCAGTCTATTGGTTTATTAATAACAGAACCTAACTATTAATCAGTCTATTAGTTTATTAACAACACAACTATTCATCAGTCTGCTGGTTTATTAATAACACAACCTAACTATTAATCAGTCTACTGGTTTATTAATAACAGAACCTAACTATTAATCAGTCTACTGGTTTATTAATAACACAATCTAACTATTAATCAGTATATTGGTTTATTAATAACACAACCCAACTATTAATCAGTCTACTGGTTTATTAATAACACAACCTAACTATTAATCAGTCTACTGGTTTATTAATAACACAACTATTAATCAGTCTGCTGGTTTATTAATAACACAACCCAACTATTAATCAGTCTACTGGTTTATTAATAACACAACCCAACTATTAATCAGTCTACTGGTTTATTAATAACACAACCTAACTATTAATCAGTCTACTGGTTTATTAATAACACAACTATTAATCAGTCTGCTGGTTTATTAATAACACAACCTAACTATTAATCAGTCTACTGGTTTATTAATAACACAACCCAACTATTAATCAGTCTGCTGGTTTATTAATAACATAACTATTAATCAGTCTGCTGGTTTATTAATAATACAACCCAACTATTAATCAGTATACTGGTTTATTAATAACACAACCTAACTATTAATCAGTCTGCTGGTTTATTAATAACATAACTATTAATCAGTCTACTGGTTTATTAATAACATAACTATTAATCAGTCTACTGGTTTATTAATAACATAACTATTCATCAGTCTACTGGTTTATTAATAACATAACTATTAATCAGTCTGCTGGTTTATTAATAACACAACCCAACTATTAATCAGTCTGCTGGTTTATTAATAACACAACCCAACTATTAATCAGTCTGCTGGTTTATTAATAACACAACCCAACTATTAATCAGTATATTGGTTTATTAATAACACAACCTAACTATTCATCAGTCTGTTGGTTTATTAATAACACAACCTAACTATTAATCAGTCTACTGGTTTATTAATAACACAACCTAACTATTAATCAGTCTACTGATTTATTAATAACACAACCTAACTATTAATCAGTCTACTGGTTTATTTATAACACAACTATTAATCAGTCGACTGGTTTATTAATAACACAACCTAACTATTAATCAGTCTATTGGTTTATTAATAACACAACCTAACTATTAATCAGTCTACTGGTTTATTAATAACACAACCTAACTATTAATCAGTCTACTGGTTTATTAACAACACAACCTAACTATTAATCAGTCTACTGGTTTATTAATAACACAACCCAACTATTAATCAGTCTGCTGGTTTATTAATAACACAACCTAACTATTAATCAGTCTACTGGTTTATTAATAACACAACCTAACTATTAATCAGTCTACTGGTTTATTAATAACACAACCTAACTATTAATCAGTCTGCTGGTTTATTAATAACACAACCTAACTATTAATCAGTCTACTGGTTTATTAATAACACAACCTAACTATTAATCAGTCTACTGGTTTATTAATAACACAACCTAACTATTAATCAGTCTGCTGGTTTATTAATAACACAACCTAACTATTAATCAGTCTACTGGTTTTTTAATAACACAACCTAACTATTAATCAGTCTGCTGGTTTATTAATAACACAACCTAACTATTAATCAGTCTATTGGTTTATTAATAAAACAACCTAACTATTAATCAGTTAATCAGTCAATTTTATATCAATTTGTATCAAATTAGGATTAAGACCCTGAAGACCGTGACGATACCCGTATTGCGATACTCGTATTGCGATACTCACAAAACACAAAGCGGATTTAACTTCTTTAGAAAAACAGCCTTCATGTTGGAAACATACATTATGTTGTCATCCAGAGTCACATGTATGTATTTTCCAAGCTATAACATACAGCAACATACAGCAGGTTTTTAAAAGACCAAAGAGTTTAGTCTGCATCCTGTTTTCATTTTTGCCACGTTTAAATGATATGCATACCGTAGTCATATTAATGAGCAATCTGTAGAAGCATGTCGCTAAACTCCCCACCCACCGTCTCAGGCCAGGCCGCATGCCTGGGCTCGGTCAGGGGCCCGGAGATGAGCCTGCAAAGGTCCCCTCTACACTATTGCTAGTCTGGACTATGTGTGTGTGTGTGTGTGTGTGTGTGTGTGTGTGTGTGTGTGTGTGTGTGTGTGTGTGTGTGTGTGTGTGTGTGTGTGTGTGTGGTACTGACTGGAGTCCTGGGTGTTAAGGCATGCATAATGTATGGGCTAATGCCAGCATGCTGAGCAGCACTAGGCTTGCGTCCCAAATAGCACCCTAATCCCTATTATACTGCACTACTTTTGACCAGGCTAGTATATCACTATATACTGTAGGGAATAGGGTGCCATTTGGGGTGCACCCTAGGACCATCATAATTGAAACAATTGAAAAGACAATACCAGATGGGTCAATAATGGGACAGCAGGGGAGGGAACCTAAGATCCCGGCCCAGATCCAACCCCTACTGCCACACACACATACACACATTCTCTCTCTCACTCAGGCTGGAGCTAAATGTCAATATTGTAATACTGTACCGCCTGAATCATGCCCTTCTGTAGCAAGGTGCTGTCTGTATCGACAGGCTGGCAGAAATGGAGACGAATGCAAGAAATAATACCCCAAGACAATTATACATAGTGATGAGGTTACATTATGGATTTTACTTCATTGCTGATATGATATTAAGTGTTTCAATTAAGGTGGATAGTTGAACTGACTCAGATTGACCTGTAAGGTGATAGCCAGGGAGAACAGGGAGCCACTGTCTGTCTGTCACCATCACTTTGGATGCGTCCTGAATGACACCCAATTCCCGATATGGGCCCTGATCAAAAGTAGTGCACTATATAGGGAATAGGGTGCCATTTGGCACGCATACACTGTCTGTCACTATAACTTTGTGTTCAGTGGCGCCTGGTCTGATCTCTGGCCTCAATATTGTCACCTTCCAGACCTCATAACCAATAGTGTTAAATTATCCATGAGCCCCAGCTACAGCAGCAGAGAAAGCTGTCCACTAGAGAGATCCACACCATCTAAAGGGTTTAAATCAAATCACATTTTATTGGTCACATACACGTGTTTAGCAGATGTTATTGCGGGTATAGCGAAATGCTTGTGCTTATAGCTTCGACAGTGCAGTAATATCTAACAAGTAATATCTAACAGTTTCACAAATTGGACTAAGATAAGAGTGGCGTAGTATAGAGTACAGTATATACATATGAGATGGGTGATGCAATATTTACAAACAATTAAAGTGACTAAGATACCGTAGAATAGTATAGAGTACAGTTTACACATATGAGATGAGTAATGCAAGATAAGGAAACATTATTCATGTGGCAAGTGTTTCATTTCCTTAAAGTGGCCAGTGATTCCTAATCTATGTCTATAGGAAACAGCCTCTGATGTGCTGGATGTGGCTGTTTAAAAGTCAGTGGTGTAGTATAGAATACAATACAATATATACATATGACATGGGTGATGCAATATGTAAACACAGTTTTAAAGTGACTAAGATACCATAGAATAGTGTGGAGTGCAGTTTATACATATGAGATGAGTAATGCTAGATACGGAACATTATTACAACCTCTTGACGCTAGGGGTCAGATTATTATAAAAAATTTTAAATAACGTTCCCAAGGTAAACGGACTATTTCTCAGGTCCAGATCGTAGAATATGCATATAATTTACAGATTAGGATAGAAAACACTCCAAAGTTTCCAAAACTGTCAAAATATTGTCTGTGAGTATAACAAAACTGATTCTGCAGGCGAAAACCTGAGGATTATTTTTTTTTTTAATCTGTGTTTCCTTGCCCGTCTTTCTTCCATTTAAAGGGGTATCAACCAGATTCCTCTTCCAATGGCTTCCTCAGGCTGTGACCAGGCTTTAGACATAGTTTCAGGCTTTTATTTTGAAAAATGAGCAAGATTTTTCAAAAGTAGTCAGGTGTCCTTTGATTAGTTCCTGCGCGCGAGAGGGGTAGCTCTCCATTTTCTTTCTCTCTTTTATTGAATAGGTTACGGTCCGGTTGAAATATTATCGATTATGTTTGTTAAAAACAACCTGAGGATTGATTATAAAAAACATTTGACATGTTTCTACGAACATTACGGATACTTTTTGGAATTTTCATCGAACGGAACGAGGCTTTGGTTTTCTGAACATAACGCGCAACCCAAAAGGCGTTTTTTTGTTATAAAAGTAATATTTATCGAACAAAAATAACATTGATTGTGTAACTGGGAGTCTCGTGAGTGTAAACATCCGAAGATTATCAAAGGTAAGCGATTAATTTTATTGCTTTTCTGACTTTCGTGACCATGCTAATTTGGGGCTAGCTGTTCTAGCATTGATTGATACACTCACAAAAGCTTGGATTGCTTTCGCTGCAAAGCATATTTTGAAAATCTGACACGATAGGTGGATTAACAACAAACTAAGCTGTGTTTTGGTATATTTCACTTGTGATTCCATGATTATAAATATTTTTAGTAATATTTTTGAATCTGATACGTTTGGGAATTTTCTTCTGCCTTTCAGGACCGGAACGAGGCTGTAGTTTTCTGAACATAACGCGCAACCCAAATGGCGTTTTTTTGTTATAAAAGTAATATTTATCGAACAAAAATAACATTTATTGTGTAACTGGGAGTCTCGTGAGTGCAAACATCCGAAGATTATCAAAGGTAGGCAATTAATTGTATTGCTTTTCTGACTTTCGTGACCATGCTAATTTGGGCTAGCTGTTTTAGCATTGATTGATACACTCACAAAAGCTTGGATTGCTTTCGCTGCAAAGCATATTTTCAAAATCTGACACGATAGGTGGATTAACAACAAGCTAAGCTGTGTTTTGGTATATTTCACTTGTGATTCCATGATTATAAATATTTTTTGTAATATTTTGCGCCCTGCAATTCAGCGGTTGTTTAGGAAAATGATCCCGCTAAAGGGATCCGTAGCGCAGAGAAGTTAAAGTGGCTAGTGATGTCTATAGGCAGCCGCCCCTGATGTGCTAGTGATGGCTGTTTAGCAGTCTGATGGCCTTGAGATAGGAGCAGTTTTTCAGTCTCCTGGTCCCAGCTTTGATGCACCTGTACTGACTTCGCCTTCTGGATGATAGCGGGGTGAACAGGCAGTGGCTCGGGTGGTTGATGTCCTTGATGATATTTTTGGCCTTCCGATGGCATCGGGTGCTGTAGGTCTCCAGGAGGGCTGGAAATTTGCCCCCGGTAATGCGTTGGGCAGACCGCACCACCCTCTAGAGAGCCCTGTGGTTTCGTGTGGTGCAGTTGCCGTACCAGGCTGTGATACAGCCCGTCAGGATGCTCTCAATTGTGCATCTGTACAAGTTTGTGAGGGTTTTAGGTGTTAAGCCAAATTTCTTCAGCCTCCTGAGGTTGAAGAGGTGCTATTGCTATTGCGCCTTCTTCATCACGTTGTCTGTGTGGGTGGACCATTTCAGTTTGTCAGTAATGTGTATGCCAAGGAACTTGAAGCTTTCCACCTTCTCCACTGCAGTTCCATCAATGTGGATAGGGTATGCTCCCTCTGCTGTTTCCTGAAGTCCACGATCATCTCCTTAGTTTGGTTGACGTTGAGTGAGAGGTTATTTTCCTGGCACCACACTCCCAGAGCCCTCACCTCCTCCCTGTAGGCTGTCTCATCGCTGTTCGTAATCAAGCCTACTACTGTTGTGTCATCTGCAAACTTGAGGATTGAGTTGGAGGCGTGCTTGGCCACACGGTCATGGGTGAACAAGGAGTACAGGAGAGGGCTGAGCACGCACACTTGTGAATAACTACACTGTTTGTATTCTTCCATATTCCCAGTCTTCTTGCCCTGGTTAAATGCGGTGGTTTGCGCTTTCAGTTTTGCGCGAATGCTTCCAACTATCCACGGTTTCTAGTTGGGTAGGTTTTAATAGTCATATGCACTTCCTGATAAACTCATTCCCTATATCGGTATATGTGTCAATATTATTTTCTGAAGCTACTCTGAACATATCCCAGTCCGCGTGATCAAAACAATCTTGAAGCGTGTATTCCGATTGGTCAGACCAGCATTGAATAGTCCTCACCATGGGTGCTTCCTGTTTGAGTTTCTGCCTATAGGAGGGGAGGAGCAAGATGGAATCGTGGTCTGACACGTTCCTGTAATGGAGGTCTTCCTGGCCCTCCTGCTTTGAGCCAGGACATATGTAAAACGCTTTGTTTCCACGGAATCGTGGTTTAACACACTCATCAGTGCTTTCACCATGCTCCTTCCCAGAAATTACGGAATAGAATATAATTAATATAAAACAAATTAATAGAACAGAACTGAATAGAATAGAATAAAATATCATCTTTATTGTCCCCAAAATGGTGAAAGTTAAAGAGATATAAGAAATGAAGAAGGGAGGAGTCTGACTAAGAGACTGACAAGATGAAAGGATAAAATAAAATCCCGTGCGAATCCCGTGCGTGGAAGCAGGGTTTAGCTTGTAGTTTGTGTGTGTGTGTGTGTGTGTTTGTGTGTTGGTGTGGGTCGAAGCAGGGTTTAACTTGTAGTGTGTGTGTGTGTGTGTGTGTGTGTGTGTGTGTGTGTGTGTGTGTGTGTGTGTGTGTGTGTGTGTGTGTGTGTGTGTGTGTGTGTGTGTGTGTGTGTGTGTGTTTGTGTGTGTGTGGAAGCAGGGTTTAGTTTGTAGTGTGTGTGTGTGTGTGTGTGTGTGTGTGTGTGTGTGTGTGTGTGTGTGTGTGTGTGTGTGTGTGTGTGTGTGTGTGTGTGTGTGTGTGGAAGCAGAGTTTAACAGGAAATAAGCATCCAATACTGTCTTCCTTTCCAAAGTTTTGGAATGATGAGCTGTTTCCACCATCTAACACAGAGGACACATACAGTTCCGTGCTCAGATCCATACTTATAGCAGAGAAGCACAAAGGATAGTGCATGGATTGCACATAAACCTTGTATCCATACCAAACCTTGTTCACCATATTAGCAAATTATTATTTTGATTTTTACAGGCTTCTTTCCATTCAAATAAATAAATAATAAAATTGTCAGTCTGTCTCAAGACAGAAAGAAAAGACTGCATCTATCCTCCCCATGGATTCTCCACTTCAATATACTGTATGTGTGACACATTTCTACAGAGCGATAGTCATTTAGCTTAGTTACCTTAGCGTTCTTGGGAACAGGAACAATGGTGGCCATCTTGAAGCATGTGGGGACAGCAGACTGGGATAAGGATTGATTGAATATGTCTGTAAACACATCAGCCAGGTGGTCTGCGAATGCTCTGAGGACGCGTCTCAGCCGGCAGCCTTGTGAGGGTTAACACGTTTAAATGTTTTACTCACGTCAGCCACGGAGAAGGAGAGCCCACAGTCTTTGTTAGCGGGGCATGCCGATGGCACTGTATTGTCCTCAAAGCACGCAAAGAAATTGTTTCATTTGTCTGGGAGCAAGACGTCGATGTCCGCAACAGGGCTGGTTTTCTTTTTGTAATCCGTGATTGTCTGTAGACTCTGCCACATACGTCTCGTGTCTGAGCCGTTGAACTGCGACTGATGGCCTTGCGGAGGGAATAACTACATTGTTTGTATTCGGTCATGTTTCCAGTCGCCTTGCCCTGATTAAATGCGGTGGTTCGTGCTTTCAGTTTTGCGCGAATGCTGCCATCTCACCACGGTTTTCCTGTTAGGGAAGGTTTTAATAGTCACTGTGTGTACAATATCTCCAATGCACTTCCAAATACACTCACTCACCGAGTGAGTGTTCCTTCCCTCTCTATCTCTGTCCCTCTCTGTCCCTGCCCTCTCTGTCCCTGCCCTCTCTGTCCCTGCCCTCTCTATCTCTGTCCCTCTCTATCTCTGTCCCTCTCTGTCCCTGCCCTCTCTGTCTCTGTCCCTCTCTGTCCCTGCCCTCTCTGTCCCTGCCCTCTCTATCTCTGTCCCTCTCTGTCCCTGCCCTCTCTATCTCTGTCCCTCTCTGTCCCTGCCCTCTCTATCTCTGTCCCTCTCTATCTCTGTCCCTCTCTGTCCCTGCCCTCTCTATCTCTGTCCCTCTCTGTTCCTTCCCTCTCTATCTCTGTCCCTCTCTGTCCCTGCCCTCTCTGTCCCTGCACTCTCTGTCCATGCCCTCTCTATCTCTGTCCCTCTCTATCTCTGTCCCTCTCTGTCCCTGCCCTCTCTGTCCCTGCCCTCTCTGTCTCTGTCCCTCTCTGTCCCTGCCCTCTCTGTCTCTGTCCCTCTCTGTCCCTGCCCTCTCTGTCCCTGCCCTCTCTGTCCCTGCCCTCTCTATCTCTGTCCCTCTCTGTCCCTGCCCTCTCTGTCCCTGCCCTCTCTGTCCCTGCCCTCTCTATCTCTGTCCCTCTCTATCTCTGTCCCTCTCTGTCCCTGCCCTCTCTATCTCTGTCCCTCTCTGTCTCTGCCCTCTCTATCTCTGTCCCTCTCTATCTCTGTCCCTCTCTGTCCCTGCCCTCTCTGTCCCTGCCCTCTCTGTCCCTGCCCTCTCTATCTCTGTCCCTCTCTGTCCCTGCCCTCTCTGTCCCTGCCCTCTCTATCTCTGTCCCTCTCTGTCCCTGCCCTCTCTGTCCCTGCCCTCTCTATCTCTGTCCCTCTCTGTCCCTGCCCTCTCTGTCCCTGCCCTCTCTATCTCTGTCCCTCTCTGTCCCTGCCCTCTCTGTCCCTGCCCTCTCTGTCCCTGCCCTCTCTGTCCCTGCCCTCTCTATCTCTGTCCCTCTCTGTCCCTGCCCTCTCTATCTCTGTCCCTCTCTGTCCCTGCCCTCTCTGTCCCTGCCCTCTCTGTCCCTGCCCTCTCTGTCCCTGCCCTCTCTGTCCCTGCCCTCTCTATCTCTGTCCCTCTCTGTCCCTGCCCTCTCTGTCCCTGCCCTCTCTGTCCCTGCCCTCTCTATCTCTGTCCCTCTCTGTCCCTGCCCTCTCTATCTCTGTCCCTCTCTGTCCCTGCCCTCTCTATCTCTGTCCCTCTCTGTCTCTGTGCCTCTCTGTGTCTCTCTGTCTCTGTCCCACTCCCTCTGAATATGCTGTCAGACATTAGAATATTACTGAGTCAGGGTCTCAACTTACTGTTGAGAGTCACGATAAATAATAGTATATACAAGGTGACATGTAGAAATGTGGTTGTGCATCAGCAGTCACTCAATTAGCCCATGTCAGCTAAAATGTTTTAGATTGGTAAATGAGTCTAGCGGCCAGCTATCTAAACTTGTAGTAAGCATGGTCCCTCTCTGTCTCTGTCCCTCGCTGTCCCTCTTTGGTGCTGTCCCACTCCCTCGGCCTCTATACTCTTCTCTTTCTCTGTCCCTGCCCATCTCTGTCTCTGTCCCTCTCTGTCTCTGTGCCTCTCTGTCTCTGTCCCACTCCCTCTGCCCCTCTACCCTTCTCTGTCTCTGTGCCTCTCTCTGTTTCTCTGTCTCTGTCCCACTTCCTCTGCCCCTCTACCCTTCTCTGTCTCTCTGCCTCTCTCTGTTTCTCTGTCTCTGTCCCACTCCCTCTGCCCCTCTATCCTTCTATGTCTCTGTCTCTCTTTCAGGATGGCTGGCTGGATGGTTGTGTGTGCTGAATATGCTGTCAGACATTAGAATATTACTGCCCAGGGATTTCAACCTCCCGAATGGACCTTTGACTCTCCAAAGAATTGAATCTGAGATAGTTGAAATGCCACCTCCACATTGAGGAAACTTCTCCCAACAGAGGACCTCTGTAGATATTTTTTTTTAAACTGTCATAATTCAAGGAATTTTTACTTCGGTGGAGAGTTCCTGTTTTATAATCTTTTTTATGAACTTCATCAGCCACAGAGGGAGTACTTCTAAAGACAAGTCGGTGACTTTTTCTATTGGCTTGGCTCATCATGTTTAGCAGTGTGCATCTAGTATATAGTATAAGGAATCCTTCTACTTTTATATTATACTGTTTATGTTCTCCAGTGCTTCTCTGAACCGGAATGAGATATGGTGTGCATCCCAAATGGCACCCTGTTCCCTATATAGGGTACATCTTTTCACCAGGGATCATATGGCTCTGGTCAAAAGTAGTGCTCTATTAATAGGGTGCCATTTGGGACACATCCATAGAAATACTGCTCATGTTCCAGGTTAGGTTGAGATACTCTGGGAAATCTGTTGCAGGTTAGGTTGAGATACTCTGGGAAATCTGTTCCAGGTTAGGTTGAGATACTCTGGGAAATCTGTTGCAGGTTAGGTTGAGATACTCTGGGAAATCTGTTCCAGGTTAGGTTGAGATACTCTGGGAAATCTGTTCCAGGTTACGTTGAGATACTCTGGGAAATCTGTTCCAGGTTAGGTTGAGATACTCTGGGAAATCTGTTCCAGGTTAGGTTGAGATACTCTGGGAAATCTGTTCCAGGTTAGGTTGAGATACTCTGGGAAATCTGTTGCAGGTTAGGTTGAGATACTCTGGGAAATCTGTTCCAGGTTAGGTTGAGATACTCTGGGAAATCTGTTCCAGGTTAGGTTGAGATACTGTGGGAAATCTTCCATATAAAAGATCTGTACTGCAGGACAAGTGTTTATGGAAGGCATGACTAGGTAGCTAGCATGTCATCTCTGCCATGCTTTGTGTGTGTGTGTGTGTGACAGGCTAACTAGCGTGTTACCACTGGCGTAAGCTAATGAACAACTCCTTAATGAGCACTGTGGAAATATATGACACACACAGACACATACACACCTAAATATATGACAGAGCAAAGAGAAGGACAGAGACAAGATGATCATTCCTCAAACCATTCAACTTTATAACAGGAGACATATGGGATGCACAGCCAGGTAGTTGTCACCCTGGCATGGGGATACCTATACACACGCGCACACACACAGGCAGCAAACCCACCAACCAACTCACCCATGCACACACGTACACGCACGCACAAACACACGCACAGACACACACCCACTCCTCTCCCTGCTCCTCAGTGCCATCGATTGGGAGCTCCAGAGCAGTTAACCTCACTCAGGGGGAGCAGTGTGAGACTTCTTTCCCTGCCACAGTGAACTCCTTCCTGGGTAGGCTGCGGGGAGCGGTGGGGTGAAGGGTAGAGGGGAGGAGGGGGGTGGCTAGCAGCTGCTTTCCTCACTTCATTAATCCCCCGGAGCAGAATGTGAGGGGTGGGGGAGGAGGGGTACAGGAGACTAATTACCCCTGTCTGACCCCCACATCGAGAAGAGGTCGCTCTTTCAGAACACACACAAAAGTCTAGAAGAGGTTACTATTCATCTCTCTTTTCAAGCTCTCTCTCGCTCTCTCTTTTCAAGCTATCTCTCTCAATTCAATTTCAATTTAAGGGTCTTTATTGGCATGGGTAACATATGTTTACATTGCCAAAGCAAGTGAAATAGACAATAAACAAATAACATGTACAGTAAACATTACACTCACAAAAGTTCCAAAATAATCCTGTAGTTCATTCAATGTAATTGGAGAATCCAGTGCGTTCTGGTAGTCTTTCATAGTTGATTCTAAGATTAGTATTTGATCATGTATATGTTTTTGCTGTTTGGTCTTTGTTATAGAGCCAAAAAGATCGGAGAAGTGGTTTATCCGTACATCTCCGTTTTGGATCGATAACTCTTCGAGTTGTTGTTTATTTACAATTTTACAATTTTCCCAGCAGTGGTTAGATTATATGGATTCTTCAATTACACCTTCACTATTACAGTGAAACATTTTGTCCAGGAAATTGTCTAGTTGGGATTGAATTTGTTGTTGCCTAATAGTTTTTTGGTAGATTTCCACACTATTTTCCTTCCATCTATAACATTTCTTAATATTTATCAGCTCCTTTGGCTTTGATGCCTCATGATTGAGCAAAGCTCTTTTCGAGTAGAGTGTGATTCTGCTGTTGTCTGATAGGGGTGTCAGTGGACTGACTGTGAACACTCCAAGATACTCTGGGTTGAGGTCAGTGATAAAGTAATCTACAGTACTACTGCAAGAGATGACCTGTATGTGTACCTACCATAGGAGTCCCCTCGAAGCCTACCATTGACCTTGTACATACCCAGCGTCTGACAGAGCTGCAGGAGTTGTGACCCGTTTGTGTTGGTCATGTTGTCGTAGTTGTGTCTAGGGGGGTGAATTGGGGGAGTGAATGCTGTCACCTCCAGGTAGGTGTTTGTCCCCCTGTGTGCTGAGGGTGTGAGGTTCTTGTCCAGTTCTGGCATTTAGGTCGCCACAGACTAGTACATGTCCCTGGGCCTAGAAACTGTTGATCTCCCCCTCTAGGATGGAGAAGCTTCCATCGTTAAAGTTTTGGGATTCTATTGGGGGGATATAGGTAGCACACATGAGGACATTTTTCTCTGTTGAGGTCATTTCCTTATTCATTTCCTTATTCATTTCCTTATTCATTTCCTTATTCATTTCCTTATTCATTTCTAGTCAGATGTAAAATGTTCTTGGTTTTGACTAATTTAATAGAGTGGGTTAGGTCTGCTTTATACCGAATCCCCCTGAGTCTCTTCCCTGTTTCACCCCTGGTAGTTTGGTGGATGGGACTACCAGCTCTCTGTAACCTAGAGGGCAACCAGTGGGTCCGTCTCCTTTATACCGTGTTTCTAGTAGGATGACAATGTCTGTATTTCCAATTTCTTTGATGAAGTCTGGGTTCCTGCTCTTAAGGCCAAAGGCAGATGACTTCAGACCTTGTATATTCCAGGATGAGATAGTCAGTCTCTCTCTCTCTTTTTCAAGCTCTCTCTCTTTCTCAATTCAATTTCTATTCAATTTAAGGGGCTTTATTGGCATGGGTAACATATGTTAACATTGCCGAAGCAAGTGAAATAGATTATAAACAAAAGTGAAATAAACAATACAAATTAACAGTAAACATTACTCTCACAAAAGTGCCAAAATAATAAACAAAACCCTGAGCAGTCGATGGATAGTGAACTTCTAATTGAACCTGACGACATTGAAGACCATATATGACTCTAGACCAGTAGAAGTACGATTCGTGGAGCAAGTGGATCCATGCCTTTTGGCCGATCCGTTTGTGGTTTCAGGCTGGGTGAAGAAGGAGTCGGCTTCTGTCATTTCGGTCAAAGTATCAGGAAGTGGACTTGTGTTGATTTCTGTGTGTCTGCTACCCGGATGGAGAGGGTGCTACGCATTTTGCGACTCGGAATGAGAACTGTTTCTTGCTTTGCTCTCTGGAGCAGATTGCCGCTGAAAGGAGTAATAACTGGGGCAATTTTGAGTGTTGAGGAGGATCGACTGAAGTTGAGGATCACCGGTGTCTTTGATGCATACCGTTTAGTGAGACTGAGGAGACCCTGTCTATCCTTCTGTTTGCCGCTTCTTGGCATTTATTGCTATGGTCATTAACTGTACCGCACAGATGGAAAGGAAATCCCAGAAGATTTCATTGGTAGCAGCAGCAGCAGAGACGTTTTTGGGTGTCAGACTTGAGTGCAGAAGAACTACAGGGGTTTTGAGAGAAGGGATTCCAGCGTCCCAGGCTGGTGGGGTGGTGGGGTGTGTTTGGGATAGTGGTATATATACTATATAGGGTTAGATGACCGTACAATTTCCTTTCTGAACTGTGAAAAGGAGCAATACGCAACAAAACGTCTAATCTGCCGGAAAACCACACAAAGAAGAAGATAAGATGTTAAATAACACTATGGCCAGTTGTATGGCCTTGTTTCAATTGAGAACAGTGGACTAAATCAACGCTTCTCAATATTCTTCTCATGGACCCGCAGACACACACCTAATTCAACTTTTCAATGAACACAATAATAACACTTAAGGAATTTTAACAATATAATATGACTAATCAGAATATAAAACCCTGTATGTTTTTTTTCTACAAAAGATCTACAAAGAACCTTTAAGATTGAGGAAAGTTGTTTATAGAACCATTCTCCATAACGGTTCTATAAAGAACCATAAAAAAGGGTTCTGTATCGCCCCAAAAAGGGTTTTAGCCATAGAGGAACCCTTTTTTGGTGCTGTATAGAACATTTTATTAATGGTTCTTTATGGAACCTTAGTAAAGGGTGCTTTATAGCACCATACATGTTCCATTTAGAACCTTATGAACATGGTTCTTTGTAGAACCTTCAAAAAAAGGGTTCTTTATAGCACCAAAAAGGGATCCGCTATGGTTACAAGCCAAATAACCCTTATTTGGCACTATATAGAACTCTTTGTTTTTAGTGCGTATAGTAATAGGTGATTGACATTCCACATGTGGCTAATTGATAGTAAAGGAGGAGTGACATGACACTGTGCTGCTGATGACAATATTGTCAACATCAGACAGAAATTCCCGCTGTGCCCATAGAAGAAGCAATGTGAATTTTATTGTGCTTACTGAATGAAGTATAGTAAGCCATTGTGTTTGATGATTGAAACTCCGTTATCAACTATATGACATAACTGCCAGAATCTCGTACAGTAGTTGTCTAAACCAGTAGTTGTCTAAACCAGTAGTTGTCTAAACCAGTAGTTGTCTAAACCAGTAGTTGTTGTCTAAACCAGTAGTTGTCTAAACCAGTAGTTGTTGTCTAAACCAGTAGTTGTTGTCTAAACCAGTTGTTGTCTAAACCAGTAGTTGTCTAAACCAGTAGTTGTTGTCTAAACCAGTTGTTGTCTAAACCAGTTGTTGTCTAAACCAGTAGTTGTCTAAACCAGTAGTTGTTGTCTAAACCAGTTGTTGTCTAAACCAGTAGTTGTATAAACCAGTAGTTGTTGTCTAAACCAGTAGTTGTATAAACCAGTAGTTGTTGTCTAAACCAGTAGTTGTCTAAACCAGTAGTTGTCTAAACCAGTAGTTGTCTAAACCAGTAGTTGTTGTCTAAACCGGTAGTTGTCTAAACCAGTTGTTGTCTAAACCGGGACATGCCTATGTGTGCTTGCAGTAGTTTTTGTATTTTGTTATGTATTTGTCTGTCTGTCTGTCTGTCTGTCTGTCTGTCTGTCTGTCTGTCTGTCTGTCTGTCTGTCTGTCTGTCTGTCTCACCTGCGGGTGACAGAGAGAGGGACAACACATTAAGTGTAACGCCATGGGAGCAGCAGTGTGTTTTCCAGTACCAGGGGATATTCCTGTGTGTATTGCAGTGCCAGGAGATATTTCTGTGTGTATTCCAGCCCTAGGGGATATTTCTGTGTGTATTGCTGTGCCAGGGGATATTTATATGTGTATTCCAGTGCCCGGGGATATTTCTGTGTGTATTGCTGTGCCAGGGGATATTTATATGTGTATTCCAGTGCCCGGGGATATTGCTGTGTGTATTGCAGTGCCAGGGGATATTGATATGTGTATTCCAGTGCCAGGGGATATTTCTGTGTGTATTCCAGTGCCATGGGATATTTCTGTGTGTGTTCCAGTGCCATGGGATATTTATGTGTGTATTTCAGTGCCAGGGGATATTAATTTGTGTTTTCCAGTCCCAGGGGATATTTCTGTGTGTATTCTAGTGCCAGGGGATATTTCTGTGTGTATTCTAGTGCCAGGGATATTTCTGTGTGTATTCTAGTGCCAGGGGATATTTCTGTGTGTATTCCAGTGCCAGGGGATATTTCTGTGTGTATTCCAGTGCCAGGGGATATTTATGTGTGTATTCTCGTGCCAGGGGATATTTTTGTGTGTATTCTCGTGCCAGGGGATATTTCTGTGTGTATTCTAGTGCCAGGGATATTTCTGTGTGTATTCTCGTGCCAGGGGATATTTCTGTGTGTATTCTAGTGCCAAGGGATATTTCTGTGTGTATTCTAGTGCCAGGGGATATTTCTGTGTGTATTCTAGTGCCAGGGGATATTTCTGTGTGTATTCTAGTGCCAAGGGATATTTCTGTGTGTATTCTAGTGCCAGGGGATATTTATGTGTGTATTCTCGTGCCAGGGGATATTTATGTGTGTATTCTAGTGCAAGGGGATATTTCTGTGTGTATTCTAGTGCAAGGGGATATTTCTGTGTGTATTTTAGTGCCAGGGGTTATTTCTGTGTGTATTCTAGTGCCAGGGGATATTTATGTGTGTATTCTAGTGCCAGGGGATATTTCTGTGTGTATTCTAGTGCCAGGGGATATTTTGTGTGTATTCTAGTGCCAGGGGATATTTATATGTGTATTCCAGTACCAGAGGATATTTCTGTGTGTATTCTAGTGCCAGGGGATATTTCTGTGTGTATTCTAGTGCCAGGGGATATTTCTGTGTGTATTCTAGTGCCAGGGGATATTTCTGTGTGTATTCTAGTGCCAGGGGATATTTCTGTGTGTATTCTAGTGCCAGGGGATATTTTGTGTGTATTTCAGTGCCAAGGGAGGAACCGCGCATGTATGGCTGTGTGTGCGTGCGTGTGGGTGCGTCCTGTGCATTATCATGTGTGTACTCTAGCGACAGGGGACTAGGAGCCATCCCTCATTAGTATCAGCTGTGTTCCCAGATGGCAGGACCAGGGTCAGAGACAGGAGGGATGGGGGATGTAGAGATGATGAAAGGACTTGCTCCAGGAGTGTGACACCCGCTCCTCTCTCTTCTCCTCCTCTGTGTCATGTGAAGCTGATTCCTTCTCTCCCTGTTCCTGCCTCTCATAGGTGATAGGAAGGCTTTAGTAGGATTTACAGACAGACAGACCAACAAAGCGAGAGAGTGAGAGAGGGAGAGACAGAGAGCTGTCCAATCAGAGGTGCTCATTTTCTGTTGCAGAAGTTTTACGTTGTGTGCCCTAATGAATACGACCCTGGGTTGGAATCTGTCTCCTCTCCTCTGTCTTGGCCGGTGAGTTTGCAGCCCAGCCCGCCTCTCACTGCAAAGAGAGAAAAGAAAAGAGAAAGAGAGAGGTAATGAGTGCTTTCACACTTTCACACTTTTACCTTGAAGGCTCACCAAATGTCCGAACGACCAAAACGACCCTCGCACCAATTAGAGCTTGTTCTTCCGCTAGAGTAGCCATTATCAAATCTGACCTTCCAATTATTTCTCTCCATTTCCTGCTGCTTCTGTTACCCTCAATGTGTCCCCACTCAGCTCCAGTGTGAGAGAGATAGAGAGAGAGGAAGAGAGAGAGAAATCATCCCTCTCTCTTTGTCTCTCACAAAATTGTGACCGACCGGCTCGATTCGGTCTTATGTAGCAAAATTTGAAATTGTGTTTTTTACATTGGGCTAGAAAATTGTTTTCAGGGCTAGAAAATGGTGTATCATACACTACAGTTGAGGAACAATGGGAAAGTTTTTCTGCTTAGAAAGTTGATAAACTTGTAACCCCACTCATGTGAAAATGTCCCTTGAATGTTTTGGTAAACCTACTGGAGAGCTTTACTTTGTCTACACCCATTCAGCATCATTCACACCCTCTTAAGCGCCACCCATCTCTTTAAGGATTCACATGTGAGGCCACGTGCTAAACAGAGGGAGTACAGTTGTGTGCTAAACAACCAAAGATTTCAAGACTAAACGCTGGTTTATACTACTGGTTTACTGGTTTACTACTGGTTTATACTACTGGTTTACTGGTTTACTACTGGTTTATACGCTGGTTTATACTACTGGTTTATACGCTGGTTTATACGCTGGTTTATACTCCCTACTTCTATGGACATGTCTGTAGACAGTTGTCGCAGTGACATCATGAACATTCTATTGTCGTTATGAAAAAGTAAAAAAACAAAAACGACAGGCTGCATGACATCTAATATAGCACAACTGGTGCATTTTAGCACCAGTTAACCCATCCGTTTAAAAATGAATTTAGACGGCCTCCCGAGTGGTGCAGTGCTCTAAGGCACTGCATCGCAGTGATAGCTGTGCCACTAGAGATCCTGGTTTGAGTCCAGGCTCTGTCACAGCCGGCCGCGACCGGGAGACCCATGGGGCGGCGCAAATTGGCCCAACGTCGTCCGGGTTAGGGAGGGTTTGGCCGGCCGGGATGTCCTTGTCCCATCGCGCACTAGCGACTCCTGTTGCGGGCCGGGTGCATGCACGCTGACACGGTCGCCAGGTGTGTACAGTGTTTCCTCCGGCACATTGGTACGGCTGGCTTCCGGGTTAAGTGGGCATTGTGTCAAGAAGCAGAGCGGCTTGGCTGGGTTGTGTTTCAGAGAATGCACGGCTCTCGACCTTCGCCTCTCCCGAGACCTTACAGGAGTTGCAGCGATGGGACAAGACTGTAGCTACCAATTGGATACCATAAAATTGTGGAGAAAAAGGGGTAAAAAAAGTAATGTTTTTGTTTGTTTCTAGGTTGTTTGCTAGCTAGCTACCGTTAAGTTAGCTGGTTAGCCCGTTCAAATAAGGACCACATAATAGCTGACAACGTCTTACATTTTTGTTACAGGAATTAATACAGGAAAATAAACTCACAACAAGATCATTATTTACAAGATAATGGCGAGCTAATTACAGAAAATAGCTTACGGTTGTGAGTGTGACGAAATAAAAGCAGAGCATTCTACCGGAGAATTGCAGAACTTGGACACTGTCTCATTGACTTAACGTTATATCCTAATTTGACTTTGGTGCAGGTCATGTTGTTCTTCAAATTACCGTCTCTGGTAAACAAACACCATATCAAATAATATCAATGTTTATTTGTCACACGCACAGGATACAGAAGGTGTAAACGGTACAGTGAAATGGTTACTTGCATAGTGGATTCTTTTGTTTAGACATGTAGCTAGCTAGCTAGCTAACATTAAACTATAACTAGCAATGCAAATGGCTGACTATGATACAATTATATTACTACACATATGATACACGTAACGTTTGCCAGCTAGCTGACAGTACTCTTTAACTTGCAATGAAAACGACTTTCTGACTAAATGAGATAGGTATAATATCTGAAAGTGTAGCTAGCTAGACTCTTACCAGTATACATGGATGAACACTTCTCCCTCTCTGTCACGGATCCCATGGTTGCCCTTAGTTTGAAGATGTAATACGGAGACAGGTGTTTCTCTTTTCAACTCCCTCTGCATATTTCCAATCAAATGCCAGAATTTTCTCCAGCTCCTTAGCTATTATACAATGCTTCCACTGGGAATTCCACTGATTTCAAAACGTGGTCCTCCAGAAAGTGGAGAGCATTAGCAACACTTTTGCTGTTCTTCATATCTTTCAAAAAATACGCATTAGAAAGGATTACCTACACAAACTGAGCAGCTTATGTTATTGACAGAAGCATACTACATGGCAGACCAATCCGAACTCATGTCTCGGCATGTCCAGCCCATGCATTATCTCAGCCAATCATGGCTAGCGGGAAGGTTCCTGACGTTTTCCGTGGCTAAACCAACTAGGCTCATAATTTAACAATTGTATTCGTATTTACAGATGGCATACAAGTTTGTTATAAAGCACATGAAAGTTCACATGTTCCAGAAAGCATTTCTGCCCCCCCAAAAACATTTAGATAAAAAATATATGTTTACGTTCAAATGCCTCTCATGTGAAGAAGTGACAACGACATGCGCCTAGTTTCCTGAAACGAGTCACAATTGTCTGTCCAATTATAGCTTTTCATTCATATTTGTATACACATTTTATTCTATTGCTCCATATTTCTATTATATTGCGCTGTTATTTTACTGGTCTTTACTCGGCTGTTTCTTGGGAAGAATTCAACTGCGATTCAGAAATGTAAAATATCACAAAAGAATGTACTTGCTACAGCACGTCTGCTGCAGTAGTGCAGTGCACAACGCAATAGTACACTATGACTCACCAGCTTGTCTGACGTGTATTTCATCACCTGTGTGGTTCCGATGTCCTGGGAGACCCTATGAAGACCAGAAGAACCTGTTAGCTTCACATCTGTCTATTTTCATTTCACTGTGGGGTGTTTTCCTCTTCCCTGCCTCCTGCCTGTGGTTCTCTGGCCTGTTGTTATAGCTACTCCTGATGGTGAGGTTTCTACAACAGCTGCATCATGCCAGAGGCTGCAAATTCACAGCTCTGATACCTGATACCCTCATGGACCCCACAAGAACAATGATCTGCCACCCATATGGGAAGTGTGTAAGGTGGGAGTGGGTAAGATAGGTTTGGGTGTGAGTAGGTAAGGTGGGAGGGGGTAGGGCACTAACCCCCAACCTCTTTTATAAACAATATGTAGTATTTGTCCCTGTAGTTTTTGTCTCTGTATGTCTGTAGTTTTTGTCCCTTTGTGTCTGTAGTTTTTGTCCCTGTGTGTCTGTCGTTTTTGCCCCTGTGTATCTGTTGTGTTTGTCCCTGTCTGTCTGTAGTATTTGACCCTGTGTGTGTGTAGTATTTTACCCTGTGTGTGTGTAGTATTTGACCCTGTGTGTCTGTAGTATTTGACCCTGTGTGTCTGTAGTATTTGACCCTGTGTGTGTAGTATTTGCCATTGTGTGTCTGTAGTTGTGCCCCTGTGTGTCTGTAGTTGTTGACCATGTGTGTCTGTAGTTTTGGCCTTGTGTGTCTGTAGGGTTTGACCCTGTGAAAACACCGTCTCCTGCCATGCTTATTATGCGTTTTTGTACCTTTAGCTAGTTTTGACCAGAGCCATATATTTAGAAAAATAAATCTAAATACATGCCTCTGGTTTTGAGTAGTGATAATGTGAGTTATTTAGTAACTAGTAACCAGAATCTGATATTACATGTGGTAATGTGAGTTATTTAGTAACTAGTAACCATAATCTGATATTACATGTGGTAATGTGAGTTATTTAGTAACTAGTAACCATAATCTGATATTACATGTGATAATGTGAGTTATTTAGTAACTAGTAACCATAATCTGATATTGCATGTGGTAATGTGAGTTATTTAGTAACTAGTAACCATAATCTGATATTACATGTGATAATGTGAGTTATTTAGTAACTAGTAACCAGAATCTGATATTACATGTGGTAATGTGAGTTATTTAGTAACTAGTAACCATAATCTGATATTACATGTGATAATGTGAGTTATTTAGTAACTAGTAACCAGAATCTGATATTACATGTGATAATGTGAGTTATTTAGTAACTAGTAACCAGAATCTGATATTGCATGTGGTAATGTGAGTTATTTAGTAACTAGTAACCATAATCTGATATTACATGTGATAATGTGAGTTATTTAGTAACTAGTAACCATAATCTGATATTACATGTGGTAATGTGAGTTATTTAGTAACTAGTAACCATAATCTGATATTACATGTGATAATGTGAGTTATTTAGTAACTAGTAACCCGAATCTGCTATTACATATGATGATGTGAGTTATTTAGTAACTAGTAACCCAAATCTGCTATTACATATGATAATGTGAGTTATTTAGTAACGAGTAACCCAAATCTGCTTTTACATGTGATAATGCTAATAGCAATACCAGTCCTTTTTCTCTCTTTAGTTCTCCATAGCTCTATGTCCATGTAGTTTCCACCAGTTATCTCATTGTGTTTTATCACATTAGATTTAATGGCTTCATCACAATTTCCAACAGTTTCAATTTCTCCTTAACGCAGAGCCGGAACAATCTGGTAATTGGCAGGCCTGGCAGGCCCAGCTCTGTCTTAGAAGATTGTAATGGCGTGGAATTAATGCCTGAATATTGCCTTTTAGTCCGCTGATCTCTTTTAAATCTTGTTCAGATGGATATAGTGAAGTCCCAACGCTGTTTCACACCACATTAAAGTTGCCCCTTAAATCAAATGAACGGCCCTGTGCCAACAACCACATAATCTAATCACATAGTTTTGCGTCTAAAAGATCAGCTAGTTGAGCCTTATTATTGAATCAGACCACTCAGGGATGACTGTGGTCATATCCTGCTGTTTCTCATAGGGAGGAAGTTGCTATAGTGCCGCTTTGTCATCTTGACTTCTTTAGGCTACTTGTGTGTGGGAGGGTGAGGCGCTAGGTTACTATGCACACTCAGTGAAGCACACTCAGTGAAGCACACTTCCTCTCCTTGCTGAACCCAGAAGGACTCACAGTAAAGACTGTCAAAGAAAACAGTGCTCGAGACATGCTTGTTGTCTGGTATTTAACGGCTATATCAAACTGGAGAGGAGGATCATCGGGGAACACGCGCGCGCACAACCTCACGCATGTACACACTCACATGCACACACAATGTTCCTCAGGGATCACTGTAATATGTGTCCATGGAGCCAAACAAACAGTCTCTGGAAAAATATTCTCATCCAGCTCTGTCCTATCATACAGACAGGAATGTCGTCTCTAGATTTGTCCCAAATAAGACCCTATTCCCTATATAGTGTTCTACATTTTGACCAGAGCCCTGTAGGGAATATGGTGCCATTTAGGAAGCAACGACTATCAACCCAACCTTGTAAGGCGATTCCCAAGCCCTGTGAAAAATGCTGCATATGGATGTTTTTAGCTCAGCTATCATTATTTGTCATTCCCCCCAGATTTGTGTTTGTTTTTCTATACATCTGCATTATGAATTGTAATTATATATATATATAAAGTTGAAGTCGGAAGTTTACATACACTTAGGTTGGAGTCTTTAAAAAAAAAAATTCAACCACTCCACAAATTTCTTGTTAACAAACGATAGTTTTGGCAAGTCGGTTAGGACATCTACGTTGTGCATGACACAAGTCATTTTTACAGCAATTGTTTGCAGACAGATTATTTCACTTATAATTTACTGTATCACAATTCCAGTGGGTCAAAAGTTTACATACACTAAGTTGACTTTGCCTTTTTACAGCTTGGAAAATTCCAGAAAATGATGTCATGGCTTTAGAAGCTTCTGATAGGCTAATTGACATAATTTCAGTCAATTGGAGGTGTACCTGTGGATGTATTTCAAGGCCTACCTTCAAACTCAGCACCTCTTTGCTTGACATCATGGGAAAATCAAAAGAAATCAGCCAAGACCTCAGAAAAAACATTGTAGACCTCCACAAGTCTGGTTCATCCTTGGGAGCAATTTCCAAAAGCCTGAAGGTCCAATGTTCATCTGTACAAACAATAGTACGCAAGTATAAACACCATGGGACCACGCAGCCGTCATATCGCTCAGGAAGGAGACGCGTTCTGTCTTCGAGAGATGAATGTACTTTGGTGCAAAAAGTGCGAATCAATCCCAGAACTACAGCAAAGGACCTTGTGAAGATGCTGGAGTAAACAGGTACAAAGTATCTATATCCACAGTAAAACGAGTCCTATATCGACATAACCTGAAAGGCCGCTCAGCAAGGAAGAAGCCACTGCTCCAAAACCGCCATAAAGAAGCCAGACTACGGTTTGCAACTGCACATGGGGACAAAGATTGTACTTTTTGGAGAAATGTCCTCTGGTCTGATGAAACAGAAATAGAACTGTTTGGCCATAATGACCATCGTTATGTTTGGACGAAAAAGGGGGATGCTTGCAAGCAGAAGAACACCATCCCAACCGTGAAGCACGGGGGTTGCAGCATCATGTTGTGGGGGTGCTTTGCTGCAGGAGGGACTGGTGCACTTCACAAAATAGATGGCATCATGAGGTAGGAAAATGATGTGGATATA
The DNA here is from genome assembly GCF_016432855.1 of Salvelinus namaycush. Lineage (NCBI taxonomy): Eukaryota > Metazoa > Chordata > Actinopteri > Salmoniformes > Salmonidae > Salvelinus > Salvelinus namaycush. The sequence goes on from NC_052310.1 coordinate 71,494,645, forward strand.
TTGAAGAAACATCTCAAGACATCAGTCAGGAAGTTAAAATTTGGTCGCAAATGGGTCTTCCAAATGGACAATGACCCCAAGCATATTTCAAAAGTTGTGGCAAAACAGCTTAAGGACAACAAAGTCAAGGTATTGGAGTGGCCATCACAAAGCCCTGACCTCAAACCCATAGAAAATGTGTGGGCAGAACTGAAAAAGCGTGTGCGAGCAAGGAGGCCTACAAACCTGACTCAGTTACACCAGCTCTGTCAGGAGGAATGGGCCAAAATTCACCCAACTTATTGTGGGAAGCTTGCGGAAGGCTACCTGAAACGTTTGACCCAAGTTAAACAATGTAAAGGCAATGCCAATCAAATACTAATTGAGTGTATGTAAACTTCTGACCCACTGGGAATGTGATGAAACTATTACTACTATTACTATTATTCTGACATTTCACATTCTTAAATTAAAATGGTGATCCTAACTGACCTAAAACAAGGAATTTTTACTAGGATTAAATGTCAGGAATTGTGAAAAACTGAGTTTAAATGTATTTGGCTAAGGTGTATGTAAACTTCCGACTTCAACTGTATATACTCACTTGCAAGTTGTCTAGAGGGGAAACGGTCCACATCCACTCTCTCAAAAACCTATTTTGGACATAAAAAATCACATATCTGAGCTGACTTTGCTTTCAACAACACTGGAATAGATACACATGTGGATATATCCACCCCGGTCAATACTCAGTAGCCTGAACCTGATAGTACACAAAATCATTTGAAATACTTTATCTGTGCTTGAGCTCAGCGGACCAATACACTAACCAAAACTTCAAACCCTATCTGGCACTCCAGGCAGGCGAGAGCAAACGCTAAAACTATTGAAATGTGTTTGAACCCAAGTCTGGTCCAGACTGAGCCCCAGCATCCATCCATCGACCACAGTCCTCCTGGAGGAACCATTTAGGGATGAAATTCACTTCAAGTCTCCGCCACGCACACACACATTCACTCCCTCAACTCTCAGAGCTTCACACATTTAAACTCCCATTTCAGGAGGTTTAGCAGATAAAAATTGGCATTGCTAAAAGCACTTCTCGTTGAAAACGTTTATTTCATTTGGTTTTGGGGTTATTGTGTTATTGATGGTATTATATGAAAGTAATATTTTCTCAAAACTCCCAGTAAGTTCGCCTCGTTGTGAAAGATAAGATGCCATCATTAGAAATACCCACCTGTGTCGTCTGAAGTCAGTGTGTGTGTGAGTGAGTGAGTGAGTGAGTGAGTGAGTGAGTGAGTGAGTGTGTGTGTGTCTGTGTGTGTCTGTGTGTATTTGTAGGCTATTGCGCGTGTGTGTGTGTGCGTGCGTGCGTGCGCGTGCGTGCGCGTGCGTGTGTGTGTGTGTGTGCGTTAGTGTGTGTGTGCGCTCGCACATACACACATTCCTGCCTTTGTGTTAGTGAGTGTGAAGAGATATCAGACCAGACTTAAACAGTGTGAAATTGACCACAGTCGTTCGGCAGGTCAACATGGATTATATGCCCCAAGGGAGTTGTGGGATCAGGGGATCAGCCAAGGGGCCAGGCGGGCGAACATTCTGGCCACCCACAGGTGCCAGGCGGCCTAGGGCTTGGAGCTAGCAGCCGTCTAGCTAGCATGTGTTAAAAGCCTGTCACTGATGTGTAGCTACTGTGTTTTCAGGAAGTATTCACAACCGTCGACTTTTTCCACATTTTCTTGTGTTACAGCCTGAATTTAAAATTGATTGAATTTAGATTTTGTCTCATTGACCTACACACAATACCCCATAATGTCAAAGTGGAATTATGTTTTTAGAAATGTGTACAAATTAATTACAAATTAAAAGCTGAAATGTTGTGAGTCAATAAGTATTCAACCCCTTTGTTATGGCAAGCCTAAATATCTTCAGGAGTAAAAAATGTGCTTAACAAGTCACATAATAAGTTGCATGGTGTTAAGTTGTGTTTAACATGATTGTTGAATGACAACCTCATACCCCACACATACAATTATATGTAAGGTCCCTCAGTCGAACAGTGAATTTCTAACACAGATTCAACCACAAAGACCATGGATGTTTTCCAAGGACTCGCAAAGAAGGGCACCTATTGGTAGATGGGTAAAAAAAAAAGCAGACATTAAATATCCCTTTGAGCATCGTGAAGTTATCAACAACATTGTAGTTACTCCACAATACTAGTATAAATGACTCAGTGAAAAGGATGCCTGTACAGAATACAAATATTACAAAAACATGAATCCTATTTGCAAAAATGTGGCAAAGAAATGAACTGTATGTCCTGAATACAAAGTATTATGTTTGGGGCAAATCCAACGCAACACGTCACTTCATATTTTCAAGCATGGTGCTGGCTACATCATGTTATGGGTATGCTTGTCACCGGCAAGGAGTTTTTTATGATAAAATAAATGGAATAGAGTTAAGCACAGGCAAAATCCTTGAGGAAAACCTGGTTCTGTCTGCTTTCCAACGGACTCTGTGAGACAAATTCAGCAGGACAATAACCTAAAACACAAGGACAAATATACACTGGAAATTGAATGTTCCTGAGTGGCCTACTTACAGTTTTGACTTAAATCTGTGGCAATATTTGAAAATGGCTGTCTAGCAATGATCAACAACCAATTTGAGAGAGCTTGAAGAATTTTAAAAATAACAATATGCAAATATTGTACAATCCAGGTGTGTAAAGCTCTTAGAGACTTACCCAGGCTCACAGCAGTAATCACTGCCAAAGGATGATTCTAACATGTTTTGACTCAGCCGTGTGAATACATGTGTAAATTACACAGTTATTTATTTCATTTTCAATACATTTGCAAACATTTCTAAAAACATGTTTTAATTTTGTCATTATGAGTTATTGTGTTTAGATGAATGAGGAAAAACATATTTTTTATTCATTTTTAATTCAGGCTGTAACACAACAAAATGTGGAATAAGTCAAGGGGTATGCATACATTCTGCAGGCACTGTATATGGTTCAGTGACAGTCAGTGGCATATATCTCTGTTTTTAGTGTCTATTCTCAATACAGTATATTCTATATTTTCAGTGTCTATGTCCTGTCTTGATTGTGTTGTCTGTGAGACAGATTCAGAGGATATGACCATCTTTTAATATGACGAGTGTAAGTAAGGAGGATTAGGAGATGAGTTTCTCTCAACTCCTGAGTGCGTGGATAATCAAAGGGAGAGGGGGGGGGGGTGTGGGCTCAGGGTGGCCTGGAAACCTGGATCAAGAACATATGGTGGTGGAGCTGTATAGTACTGAAAGTTAATAGAGAGGATGGTCTGTTGTTGTTTAGAGGATGAAAGTAATTATGAAGGAGGGGAGAGGATGTGACGGAGGGAGGGAGGGAGGGAGGGAGGGAGGGAGGGAGGGAGGGAGGGAGGTATATAGACCGATAGATAGATATTATGCCCAATTATTGTTCTTTTGACCAATCAGATCAGCTCTTTTGTCAATAAATTGGCAAAATATCAGAATTGGGATGCCTGTGTAAACACAGCCATAGATACATAGATATATAGATAGACAGACAGACATACAGAGATAATATGACGTTTGTAATGTCTTTATTCTTTTGGAACTTTTGTGAGTGTAATGCTTACTGTTAATGTTTATTGTTTATTTAACTTTTGTTTATTATCTAGATCACTTTGGCAATGTTAACATACTATATTTTCCAAGCCAATAAAGCTTTGAATTGAGAGAGAGAGAGAGAGAGAGAGAGAGAGAGAGAGAGAGAGAGAGAGAGAGAGAGAGAGAGAGAGAGAGAGAGAGACAGAGACAGAGACAGAGACAGAGACAGAGACAGAGACAGAGACAGACAGAGAGAGACAGAGAGAGAGAGAGTTTTAAATAATCTTTATTGGGTCTGGGAGCCCACCACACAATAAATACTCATACAAAACCACAGTTACACATCAATTAAAAACACAACTCCAACTCCTCCTCCACAGTAACTAAACACAACAGCCTCTGAATACCCCATATACTCAAAAACAGATCAATATTGTTGACAAGTTTATAATAGGCAAACTCAACCCTTAGTCTCGCTGCCACCATTCCCTCCAGCATTCCCACCACATCCACAGACCCTTGTCCCCGAATACTGTTCTTTCGGGTCTTCCATATCGCTAATTTTGCTGCACCTAACACAAAATTAAGCAACACAACGACACCCTTTTGACTGAACCTGTACTTTGGCCCAAATACATACAGTTGGGAAGAGAAAACCTCTCCCAACGTTGAGAACCAGTCAGTGATCAGGTCAATCATCCCGACCAACCTGGGACACAGTAAAAACAGGTGTGCCAGAGTTTCAGACTCTGCACAGAATGGACACCCTTCCCCAACAGTAGGGTCCAGGTGTACCAGATGCATGTTGGTGGCTATAGCTCCATGTATTATCCTCCATTGGAGGTCAGCCGTCCTCTTATCAATCGGCAGTTTGTATAATGATCGCCAACAGCCTTTTGGGGAAGCACCTGGACCAAGCACACCCGCCCACCTCGTCGATTTTACCCCTTCCAGGGAAGAGGCATGGGACACCTTTACACATATTCTGTACATGGCCTTCTTTCCCACCTCCTTGAACTCCCCCAGCTCCGGGGTATCGAAGGAAAGCAGCATCCCCACGTCCTCCTCAAATGCCCCCACCGCAGCACTAACAATCAGTGCAGGGAACACATAATCCAGACCCTCCTTCCACCGATCAGAATTGGAAGTGTCAGTCACATACTGACGATGAAGAACTGGCAAGGAGTCACAGACCTCAGCGACGACCTTCCTCAGTAGGCGAGATGATCAGATCCCCGCTCTTTCTCCCAGCTCCTCCAACGATCTGCTCCTGCTCTGCATCAGATGACCCAGCTTGGTGCACCCGACACCTAACAGGCATGAACGCAGGCTGGCTGAACCCAGAGCACTGGACTGGATGGCAGTGTTATAAAAAAGAGGCTCTTCAAAAAGCCACATCCCTGGTAGCGTGCCGGCCTTACGGGACTTGACAAGAACCCTCCAAGCCTGCATAACAGACTCATAAAATGGAGTCAGGCCATTCAACTCACCCCCCTCCAGCTTTAAGAGGAAAAGGTGCTCGTCTAAGCCCAAACAGCCCGCTCTCCTCATCAATGCGTAGGCTGTGTCGACCCAGCTAGAACCGTCACTGTACAACAGTCTCTGGGCTGCTTGAAGCCGGAAAGCCATGATCCTAGAGGAAATGTCCACCAGGCCTTGTCCCCCCTCGTGCAGTGGCAGGTACAGGGCTGCAGCTTTGATCCAGTGTTGTCCAGACCAGAAGAAATTGACAAGGGTCCTCTGAAGCTCTTGTATCAGACCCTTTGGTGGCTGCAAAATCATTAGTCTGTGCCACAGGGTAGAGGCAGCAAGATTATTAATTACCAGTACCCTTCCCCTATAAGACAACTGGGGTAGCACCCATTTCCATCTTGACAGTCTGGCACACACTTTCTCCACTACACCCTCCCAGTTCTTTTTCTGAAAGACATCAGAGCCTAGAAAAACACCCAATGTCTTCATCCCATCTCTGCCCCACTGAAGCCCCCCTGGTAACCGTGGAGCGGACCCTATCTGAAGCTGACCTGCCCACGGCGCTTCACTCTTTCCCCAATTGACTCTAGCTGAGGAGGCACCCTCATACACCATTAAAGCGTCTGAGAGAACCTTAACATCCTCAGCCCCTGTAATAAAAACTGTCACATCATCTGCATACGCAGACAGTGCTATCGTGGGTCCCTTCATTACACCTGGCACAGAGAAACCAGTAAGCTTCGCTCTTAAAAAACAAAGCATTGGTTCAATCGCCAGACTATATAACTGCCCTGAAATTGGGCATCCCTGCCTGATGCCCCTTTGGACAGGGATGGGGCAACTCAAACCACCCCCCACCTTCACCATACACGAGGCCCCAGCATACAGTAAATTCATCCAAGACAAAAAAACATCCCCAAACCCAAAGGCTTTCATCGTTTTAAACAAATACTGGTGGTCCACTCGGTCAAAAGCCTTCTCCTGATCCAAAGAAAGTAAACCCACATTTACATCAGACAGTTTACAAATGTCTAAAACATCTCTTATCAGAAACAAGTTGTCAACAATTGAGCGATCAGGTACACAGTAGGACTGGTCCTTGTGGACCAACAATCCCAGATACTCTTTCAACCTGTTTGAGAGACATTTAGAAACTATTTTGTATTCTGCACACAGCAAAGCAACAGGTCTCCAATTTTTTATGAGAGCCAAATCCCCCTTTTTTGGCAACAGTGAAAGCACCGCACGTTGACAGGATACAGGAAGAGAACCCTCATGAAAAGATTCACACACCACTTCATAAAAATCCTCCCCAATAGACCCCCAAAAATGCTTATAGAACTCAGATGGTAAACCATCAATGCCAGGGGCTCGGCCTGTTGAGAGCTGCATAACTGCTGTGGACAGCTCTTGCAGTGTAATGTCAGAGTCCAATGCGACTCTCTGTTCAGGTCCCAATTGAGGAAGACCGTGTAACAACTGTTCAGTACACAGAGAGTCACAATCCTCCGCTTTATACAGGGCAGAGTAGAAATCCACGGCATGTTGACGCATTTCACTGTCATCCGTGGTCACCTTCCCATCAGGGAGACGAAGGCAGACTGTTTACGTTGTTTACGTCTAATCATCTGTTTACGTTGTAATGTCGACTGTCCAAGGTTAAAAAAAAAAGCACTAGGAGCATCCATGTCCTTGAGGGAAGCGAAACGAGACCTAATCAAGGCACCCTTCACTCTTTCATGCAGAAACGACCTCAGTTCATGTCTCTTGTCCTGTAAGTTCATGACTAGTCCAGGGTCATTCTGAGTGAGCAGCTTCAATTCAATTGATTTGATGTCCTGCTCAAGGGCCTTGATAGTCTCTTTAACTTCAATTTGAGACAAAGCAGTATACTATTGACAAAATACTCGTATTTGGGCCTTCCCAACATCCCACCATTGTCTCAAGGACTCAAAATTCCCTTTTGTAACCCTCCATTTTTCCCAAAACAACAAAAACCTTTCACAAAACTTGACATCATGTAACAATTTAACATTAAAATACCAGTAAGGTGATGACCTTCGTGGACAGGACAAGTGAATATCAACAGTAATAATATGATGATCAGAGAAACCCACAGGAGTAATGGCACACCTTCCAACCCTACTACAGTATTGATCAGATACGTACAACCTATCTAACCTTGCTGCACTGACACGACCTTCATTCAATTTCAACCATGTGTACTGCCTAACTTTTGCATTCCTTACTCTCCACACATCAGAAAGCTCTAACTCAGTTAATAGGCCAGACAGGAAAGTGGCTGACCGCAGGTGAGGTTCTTCAGCGTTGCGATCAACAGTAAAATCCACAGTACAGTTCCAGTCCCCCCCTAAAACCATACACCCCTCTTGGTCACACTGTCTTAAGGTTTCTTTTATTTTATCAAACACAACAAGACGCTCTGTACCCTCATTAGGAGCATAAACATTCAAAAACACAAACAAAAACCCCATAACATCCACCTTGACCAATAAAACCCGACCCTTGACAATCTCTGTTGTAGATATCACCGTCACCCCTAACCCTGAGGAAAACAAGATGGCCACCCCAGCACTGAAATTAGTACCATGACTGAGTATATGCTGCCCCTCCCACCACATTCCCCAGTCAACCTCATTATCCTCATCACTATGTGTCTCCTGTAGGAAAACTACATTAAGCCTTTTCTGTTTTATTACTTCTAATACCCAAGCCCTCTTATTCCTGTCCCTTCCCCCATTAATATTGAGAGAGCCCACCCTTAGTACCTCCATATAGAAAAGAGAAAGGAAAAGCAGAAGATACCACAGAGAAACCAAAGAGAAAAAAGACACCCTATGAAGCATGATCATCATCATTATTTAAATTTTTTCTTATTAACCTGACCACGTTTCCCACCACCTTTTGCTGCTGTAACAGCAGTAACAAATTTCCTCAAGCGAAACCGCTTCTTCTCACTCAACTCGTCCAACCCCACCGTCTTCTGTAACATCACAGCTGACCTCACAAACTTATCAACATCAAAATATTCTGCCAATTTGACAGATTTCCCAAAAGTCTGATCCAGAAAACCATTTACCTCCTCTAGATCATAAATTGAGTCCTCACCAGCTGCTATCATATCAAAGGAGATATCCATTTCCTTCTCCTGATCCTCCTCAGCTGAAGCCACAGACCACTGACTCCCCTCTACCACATCCCTTTCAACACTCCCCATTTGCACCCCATCACTAGTACCAGGCATCTCCTCCACTACCTGGGAGACTATCCCCACCTGAACCCCATTACTCGTGGTGGGCATCTCCTCCACTACCTGAGAGCCTAGCTCCACATGAACCCCCTCCTGTTCCCCATTACTCGTAGTGGGCATCTCCTCCACTACCTGGGAGATTAGCTCCACATGAACCCCTCCTGTTCCCCATTACTCGTAGTGGGCATCTCCTCCACTACCTGGGAGATTAGCTCCACATGAACCCCCTCCTGTACTCCATTACTCGTAGTGGGCATCTCCTCCACTACCTGGGAGATTAGCTCCACATGAACCCCCTCCTGTACTCCATTACTCGTAGTGGGCATCTCCTCCACTACCTGGGAGATTAACTCCATATGAACCCCCTCCTGTGCCCCAGTACTCGTACTGGGCACCTCCTCACCAGTCTGAGGAACTGGCTCTTCAGATCCATCCTTGCCTTGTACAACAATATTTTTCTGCTGCATAATATTTCCCTCTAATACAAGTTGCAAACTCGTGGCCTCAACACGGATAACTTGTTCCTCGGCAACAGGTGCTTGTGGCTGCTCAACCACTGACAGCCCACCTCTCCCTACATCAGTGGGCCCAGGCGTTACGAGGACCACCTGCGCCCCTCCCTCTGCCTTCTCCCTTTTCGGGCAAGCATGTCGCTTATGGCCAACATCCCCACACTCAAAACACCGTTGACTACCCGTACTAGCATAAGCCATATACATTCTATTGTCATACTTGACCTTAAACGATATCTCTAAAGTCTGCTCCGGTGAGTCCAAAAACATAAACACCTGTCGCCGAAACGACATAACCTGTTTCAACGCCGGGTGTTTGCAACCCAACGGAACAACCTTAATTGAGCTTGCAAACTTCCCAAAGCGCAATAACTCGCGCTCCAATAGCTCATTAGGAATAAACGGTGGTACATTTGAAATCGTTACCCTTGTTGACGGAGAAAAAAGCGGCGTAACTTGAATAAACATTCCTTTAAGAAGTACGCCCTGCTCAACCATACGATCAACAAGGCGCTCTTCTTTAAGAAATACCACCACCGCTTTGTTCATCCGTGACGCATAAGCAATATTCTCATATCCTACCTTCTCTCCTACGGCGACCAGAAACTCCTCCACCGTGACAGTAGCTTCAGTAACACACCTAAAGCCGTGCCGAAGTGACAGGGACGGCATTCCAATTCGGGAAGCCATCCCCGCCAAAATCAAGGTAATTTCGATACGAAAAAAAACTAAATACTTAATTCTACCACACAAAAAAAATATATAATAATCTTAATCATGCACAGAAGAAAACAAAGAATGCCACCAAGAAAGAGAAAACCGAAAGAAAGTTCTGAATATCTAACTCTACACAACACACGCACTACCTCGATCATACACTTCCCAGCATGCACCAAACACTCCCAGCATGCAGAGAGAGAGAGAGAGAGAGAGAGAGAGAGAGAGATAACAGAGAAAGTGAGAGAGAGAGATAATAGAGAAAGTGAGAGAGATAGATAATAGAGAGAAAGTGAGAGAGAGAGATAATAGAGAGAAAGTGAGAGAGAGAGATAATAGAGAGAAAGTGAGAGAGAGAGATAATAGAGAGAAAGTGAGAGAGAGTGTAACGGCTGTTCACCTCCTCTTCGTCCGAAGAGGAGGAGTAGAGATCAGACCAACATGCAGCGGGTTTAGAAAACATAATGAATTTATTAAACGACGAAGACGAACACGAAACAACACTTGGAATAATTACAAAATAACAAAAAACGAACGAAGACAGACCTGAACTAGAGAACTTACAAATAACACGAAGAACGTACGAACAGGTATAGACTACAAACCAAAACGCTACAGTCCCGTGTGGTACGAACATACATACAGACACGGAAGACAACCACCCACAAACAAACAGTGTGAACACCCTACCTTTATATGGTTCCCAATCAGAGAAACTTCAAACACCTGTCTCTGATTGAGAACCATATAAGGCTAATTACCAACGACCTAAACATAGAAACACAAAACATAGAATGCCCACCCCAACTCACGCCCTGACCAACTAAACACATACAAAAATAACAGACAACAGGTCAGGAACGTGACAGAACCCCCCCCTCAAGGTGCGAACTCCGGGCGCACCCCTAAAACTCAAGGGGAGGGTCTGGGTGGGCATCTGTCCGCGGTGGCGGCTCCGGCGCAGGACGAGGACACCACTCCACCATTGTCTTTGTCCCCCTCCTTAGCGTCCTCCGAGTGGCGATCCTCGCCCCCAACCCTGGTCTAGGAACCTTCACACCGGTCCCCCCTAGATAACTCAGAACATAGAGGTAGCTCAGGACAGAGAGGTAGCTCAGGACAGAGAGGTAGCTCAGGACAGAGAGGTAGCTCAGGACAGAGAGGTAGCTCAGGACAGAGAGGTAGCTCAGGACAGAGAGGTAGCTCAGGACAGAGGGGCAGCTCCGGACTACTGGCAGCTCCGGGCTGGGTGGCAGCTCCGGACTGGGTGGCAGCTCCGGACTGGGTGGCAGCTCCGGAAAGGGTGGCAGCTCCGGACTGGGTGGCAGCTCCGGACTGTAGGGCAGCTCATGACTGTAGGGCAGCTCATGACTGTAGGGCAGCTCATGACTGTAGGGCAGCTCATGACTGAGTGGCAGCTCATGACTGTAGGGCAGCTCATGACTGTAGGGCAGCTCATGACTGTAGGGCAGCTCATGACTGTAGGGCAGCTCATGACTGGAAGGCAGCTCATGACTGGAAGGCAGCTCATGACTGGAGGGCAGCTCATGACTGGAGGGCAGCTCATGACTGGAAGGCAGCTCATGACTGGAAGGCAGCTCATGACTGTCTAGTGACTCTGGCGGATCCTGGCTGGCGGGCTCTGGCGGATCCTGGCCGGCGGGCTCTGGCGGATCCTGGCCGGCGGGCTCTGGCGGATCCTGGCCGGCGGGCTCTGGCGGATCCTGGCCGGCGGGCTCTGGCGGATCCTGGCCGGCGGGCTCTGGCGGATCCTGGCCGGCGGGCTCTGGCGGATCCTGACCGGCGGGCTCTGGCGGATCCTGGCCGGCGGGCTCTTGCTGCTCATGGCTGGCTGACGGATCTTGCTGCTCATGGCTGGCTGACGGATCTTGCTGCTCATGGCTGGCTGACGGGTCTGGCTGCTCATGGCTGGCTGACGGATCTGGCTGCTCATGGCTGGCTGACGGATATGGCTGCTCATGGCTGGCTGACGGATATGGCTGCTCATGGCTGGCTGACGGATCTGGCTGCTCATGGCTGGCTGACGGATCTGGCTGCTCATGGCTGGCTGACGGATCTGGCTGCTCATGGCTGGCTGACGGATCTGGCTGCTCATGGCTGGCTGACTGATCTGGCTGATCCTGTCTGGCGGAAGGCTCTGGCTGATCCTGTCTGGCGGAAGGCTCTGGCTGATCCTGTCTGGCGGAAGGCTCTGGCTGATCCTGTCTGGCGGAAGGCTCTGGCTGATCCTGTCTGGCGGAAGGCTCTGGCTGATCCTGTCTGGCGGAAGGCTCTGGCTGATCCTGTCTGGCGGAAGGCTCTGGCTGATCCTGTCTGGCGGAAGGCTCTGGCTGATCCTGTCTGACGGAAGGCTCTGGCTGATCCTGTCTGACGGAAGGCTCTGGCCGATCCTGTCTGGCGGAAGGCTCTGGCCGATCCTGTCTGGCGGAAGGTTTTGGCTGCTCCTGTCTGGCGGAAGGCTCTAGCGGCTCCTGTCTGGCGGAAGGCTCTAGCGGCTCCTGTCTGGCGGACGGCTCTGAAGGCTCATGGCAGACGGGCGGCTTTGAAGGCTTAGTACAGACGGGCAGTTCATGCGGCGCTTTGCAGACGGACAGGTCAGACGGCGTTGGGCAGACGGGCAGTTCAGGCACCGTTGGGCAGACGGGCAGTTCAGGCGCCGTTGGGCAGACGGGCAGTTCAGGCGCCGTTGGGCAGACGGGCAGTTCAGGCGCCGTTGGGCAGACGGGCAGTTCAGGCGCCGTTGGGCAGACGGGCAGTTCAGGCGCCGTTGGGCAGACGGCAGACTCTGGCCGGCTGAGACGCACTGTAGGCCTGGTGCGTGGTGCCGGAACTGGAGGCACCGGGCTAAGGACACGCACCTTCAGGCTAGTGCGGGGAACAACAGGGCACACTGGACTCTCAAGGCGTACTATAGGCCTGGTGCCTGATACCGGCACTGATGGTACCGGGCTGAGGGCACGCACATCATGGCGAGTACGGGGAGAAGGAACAGTGCGTACAGGGCTCTGGAGACGCACATGAGGCTTGGTGCGTGGTGCCAGCACTGGTGGTACTAGGCTGGAGACACGCACCACAGGGAGAGTGCATGGAGGAGAACCAGGGCTCTGAAGACGCACAGGAGGCTTGGTGCGTGGTGCCAGCACTGGTGGTATTGGGCTGGGAACACGTATCTCAGGGCTAGTGCGGGGAGCAGTAACAGGACGCACAGGACTCTGGAGACGCACAGGAGGCTTGGTGCGTGGTGTAGGCACTGTCTTAACCAGACGGCTAGCACGCACCTCAGGACGAGTATGGAGAGCTGTTCCCAGTGACATTAACTCACCAATACGTTCATTCGGACGGATGCCGTGCCTCATGCACCAAACCAGTACATCTCTCATATCTTTCTCCTTCAATTTCTCCATTAACTCCTTTACTGTCTCTGCGTCACTCACCTCCAAATCCGCCCTCACCGGCTCCTTATGTAAAGCAGGAGGAGTTGGCTCAAGTCCCCTGACTGACCCAACTATATTCCCCGAGAGCCCCCCCCCAAGAAATTTTTGGGTTTGACTTGCGGGCTTCCAGCCTTGTTTCCGTGCTGCATCCTCATATCGCCGCCTCTCCGCTTTCGCTGCCTCCAGCTCCGCTTTGGGGCGGCGACACTCCTCTGGTTCTGCCCAGGGTCCTTCTCCGTCTAGGATTTCCTCCCATGTCCATTCCTCCTTGTACACCTGCTGCTGTCCGTTAACCCGCTGCTTGATCCTTCGTTGGTGGGTGGTTCTGTAACGGCTGTTCACCTCCTCTTCGTCCGAAGAGGAGGAGTAGAGATCAGACCAACATGCAGCGGGTTTAGAAAACATAATGAATTTATTAAACGACGAAGACGAACACGAAACAACACTTGGAATAATTACAAAATAACAAAAAACGAACGAAGACAGACCTGAACTAGAGAACTTACAAATAACACGAAGAACGTACGAACAGGTATAGACTACAAACCAAAACGCTACAGTCCCGTGTGGTACGAACATACATACAGACACGGAAGACAACCACCCACAAACAAACAGTGTGAACACCCTACCTTTATATGGTTCCCAATCAGAGAAACGTCAAACACCTGTCTCTGATTGAGAACCATATAAGGCTAATTACCAACGACCTAAACATAGAAACACAAAACATAGAATGCCCACCCCAACTCACGCCCTGACCAACTAAACACATACAAAAATAACAGACAACAGGTCAGGAACGTGACAGAGAGAGAGAGAGAGTAGGGGGAGAGGTATAATACAGAGAGAGAGGGGCCTCAGGTTGTGTCTCAGGCACTCTTCTTTGATGCATTGTTTCTCAATTAGCTCCATTAGTTAGAATATCCTGCACCCTTCCTATCACATCAAAATAATTAAGAGGAGGGAGGAGGAGTGGGAAGATAAGAGGAGCAGAGAGCAGGAGAGAGAGAGGAGGAGAGAGGAAGAGGCATAAACAGGGTTACATTACCATTACTTAGTGTATACAGAGATTGAGATTCATGCACACATACAGATGCATATATACAAATACTGTACATGTACTGTACCTTTACACCCCCAGAACCACACACACTTTAACGGAAAATGCTAATGTTAGGTATTATCAACAGTAAAAAAAAATCTTAAGTGTTTTACTGCAACATACTGTAAATGATTGTGCATTGTGAGAAAATTGCTGTATTTCAAATGGTACTGTAATTCCACCCAACATAATACAGCACTGTATTAAAATATTTTGAGGCGTACCTGGTAAGAGGCTATATTTGTTGCACCCCGCGAGTGAGAATGCTGTACCAATTTAACTCGTATGTGGTTATAGTGCCCCATCAATTTAAATTATAAAGGGGACAGATTGGATTGGCATCTAGTCTTAAAGTTTTAATGGTTGAGTATTTTACCATGTCCTTTTGGGTTGTTTTACCCTGTAGTTGGCCCGGGTTTGGAAGCCATTGTTAAGGCCTCTAGAAGTGCAAGTGGTATAAAACACAAACTATTCATTTATATGCTGTTATGTGTGAACATTTACCTAGCAGCCAACCTGCTTGCACCAATTTTTTGTACTTAAAGTAAAATGATGTGAAATACAAACCCCTCCCCTCACTGAATGTCATTCATCCATTCATTAATTAATTCCTTAATATTACGGGAGCATTTCTTATATATTTTTTACAGTATAATACAGTCAATTGTACGGTGTCATTACACAGTACTTGCTTTGATACCGTATTTATATTACAGTAGGTGTACATGTTTAATTTTAAATAGAGAATTTTATTTGCCACCGAGCTGCCTGTAAAATACTGTCAAATGAATGGTAACCCCTTTACAGTGCAGATATAACTCTGTCTGTCTGGTCTGATACAGAGGGAGTGAGAGTCTGAAGGATAAAGGTATGTCTGCTCCATTTGCAAGCGAACAGAAAGTTTAGTGTGATAAATCAAAATCAAACTGTGGTGTCTCACGGACCACTTTCATGATCATATCAATATAATCTACACTACCATTCAAAAGTTTGGGGTCACTTAGAAATGTCCTTGTTTTTGAAAGAAAAACAATGTTTTTGTCCATTAAAATAACATAAAATTGTTCCTCTGTCCATTGTCTGTGTTCTTTTGCCCATCTTAATCTTTTATTTTTATTGGCCAGTCTGAGATATGTATTTTTCTTTGCAACTCTGCCTAGAAGGACAGCATCCTGGAGTTGCCTCTTCATTGTTGACGTTGAGACTGGTGTTTTGCGGGTACTATTTAATGATGGTGCCAGTTGAGGACTTGTGATGCGTCTGTTCCTCAAACTAGACACTAGACACTAATGTACATGTCCTCTTGCTCAGTTGTGCACCGGGGCCTCCCACTCCTCTTTCTATTCTGGTTAGAGCCAGTTTGCGCTGTTCTGTGAAAGGAGTAGTACACAGCGTTGTACGAGATCTTCAGTTTCTTGGCAATTTCTCGAATGGAATAGCTTTAATTTCTCAGAACAAGAATAGACTGACGAGTTTCAGAAGAAAATGGTTTGTTTCTGGCCATTTTGAGCCTGTAATCGAACCCACAAATGCTGATGCTCCAGATACTCAACTCAGTTTTATTGCTTCTTTAATCAGATCTACACTTTTCAGCTGTGCTAACATAATTGCAAAAGGGTTTTCTAATAATCAATTAGCCTTTTAAAATGATAAACTTGGATTAGCTAACACAACGTGCCATTGAAGCACAGGATGGGCCTCTGTACGCCTATGTAGATATTCCATAAAAAATAATCCGTTTCAAGCTACAATAGTCATTAACAATGTCTACACTGTATTTCTGATCAATTTGATGTTATTTTAATGGACAGAAAATTAGCTTTTCTTTCAAAAACAAGAACATTTCTAAGTGACCCCAAACTTTTGAACGGTAGTGTATATTTTGTGGTTTTTTTCCTTGTAAATATCCTCTCTTGATTGTGTTGAATGGGTTACAGGGGAGGATTAGAGAAACTGTCTGGTGGTCCTCCCTTTCTCCCTCTCTCCTCCCTCTCCTCTCCTCACCTCCAGCTTTTGAATCTGATCACAATGACCAATGAATCTCATTGAATAGCCCTGGACTTTTTAGAGCTTGCTGTAATTTTAGTCTAGCCTCTTTCTTATGACTCTCTATGCTACAGGACTGTTTCGCTAGCACAGATTGGAATATGTTCCGGGATTCATCTGATGGCTTTCAAGAGTTTACCACATCAGTCACCGGCTTCATTAATAAGTGCATTGACGACATCGTCCCCATAGTGACCGTACGTACATACCCCAACCAGAAGCCATGGATTACAGGCAACATCCGCGCTGAGCTAAAGGCTAGAGCTGCCGCTTTCAAGGACCAGGACACTAATCCGGACGCTCATAAGAAATCCTGCTACGACCTCAGATGAGCCATCAAACAGGCAAAGCGTCAATACAGGACAGATCGAATCCTACTATGCCGGCTCTTACGCTCGACAGATGTGGCAGGGCCTGCAAACTATCACAGATTACAAAGGGAAACAAAGCTGCGAGCTGCCCAGCGGCGCGAGCCTACCAGACAAGCTAAATGTCTTATATGCTCTCTTCGAGGCAAGCAACACTGAACCATGCATGAGAACACCAGCTGTTCCGGACGACTGTGGGATCTCACTCTCTGTAGCTGATGTGAGTAAGACCTTTAAACAGGTTAACATTCATAAGACCACGGGGCCAGACGGAATACCAGGATGCGTACTGAGAGGACTAGAGGAAACGGATGGGCAAGAATGCCCCCATCCACATCGATGGAGCGATTCAAGTTCCTCAGTGTCCACACAAACCCACAAAGTTGTGAAGAGGGCACGATAGCACCTCTTCCCCCTCAGGAGGCTAAAAACATTTAGCATGGGCCCTCAGATCCTCCAAAAGATTATACAGCTGCGCCATTGATAGCATCTTGAATGGCTGCAGAGATAGGCATTATTTCTGTTACATGTATTTTAAATATGTATTTCAATTACTTCTGAATATTTTGTAATTTGTATTACACTGGGCTGAACTAACAATTTATTTTCTTACAAGATACTTTAGAGAGCTGTAATCTGTATTTTCAAAATTCAACCATTTTTTATAGTGGTATCACAGTCATAGCAAGTAAAACATTTCGGTAATCGTTACTGAGAATATTTATTTTTGTATTTTAAAATGAAAAATACATATATTTAAATTATCTTTATTGTAATTTGTAATTGTGTTTTGTAATTTTTGCCCATCCTTGACTGGCTGCATTACCGCTTGGTAAGGCAACTGCAAGGCACCCGACCACAAGGCGCTACAGAGGGTGGTGAGTACGGCTTAGTACATCACTGGGGCTGAGCTCCATGCCATCCAGGACCTCTACACCAGGTGGTGTCAGAAGAAGGCCCAAAAAATTGTCAAAGACTCCAGCCACCCTATTCATAGACTATTACTGTATCTCTGCTACTGCATGGCAAGCATTACCAGTGCACCAAGTCTGGAACCAACAGGACCTTGAACAGCTTCTAACGTAAACTCGTACATCGCCTTGGTCCGTACAATTTTCCTTATTTTAGCGTAATACTTCCAGATCAACTGGTAATGTCATGTCAATACCATTGTAAAGCAGAATTTCTCCCCTTTCCAACATAATCAATTACATGCCCTAAACACTGCCGTTTCTGCATAATTCAAGCAGGCAATGAGCTCCGTCGGGTCTTTTTAAAAATGGCGGGTGGGGAACCAAAACTAATGCGTGATAGTGAGAAGGAGAGATGTCGTGTGGGATTTTTTTTTCACTCGATCTGTCCAACTTATCACCTTATCGCCTCTAAAATGTAAATAAAACACTATAAAGAGTTTATATAATGTGTGATTACATACCTATTTCAATGTTTGTGTCGAATTTGAATCAGGTTTTTAGGGCGGTGCTAAAGTGATCTTAGAAGTAAACAGCGGCTTTGAGAATGATGATCGCATGCAATGATGACGAAAAAAATGACTAGGTATCCCCCCTTACACCCGTCACTATCCATTTATTGTTTTTAAAGGATGAGAGAAGTGCTACACCTGGTGGAGAGAGATTGCAAGACAGAAATAGTTGCTTTATGCGTGCTGTACGTTACGACATGACACGTCACGATGTAACAGAGGGTCCGTTTTTTCAACTTTTCTCCAATACTATAGAGCCTTTACCATGTCGATCAACACTTGAATAGAAACCTAGCTCACACCCCCGATTTTGAAGTCAAAACAGTCGCTATAGTCCCATTAGTTTTCTTTGTAGCCTCGTTTGAATGTTGCGGTTGCGCACATTTGTACTGAATGGGGTGAGTTTACGTTACCTCAAAGCCATAAGACTGCTAAACAAGGCTGCGAAATAGCTAATCAAATGGCTACCCAGACTACCTGCATTGACACTTTTTTGAAGTAACTCTCTTGCTTTGACTATGTACACACACACACTGGATTCTACACACACACTGGAATCTATACACACACTGTAATCTACACACACACTGGACTCTACACACACACAATGGAATCTATACACATACTGGAAACTTCACACACACTGGAATCTACACACACACACACACACTGGACTTTACTCACACCTTTCGGCTTTTATTGCATCATTCTTGTCTGGGGAGAGACACCTTCTTGTTACAAACCTTGTTGGAGTTTCTTTGTGATTGTTTCTAGAATCGGTAGTATGCACTAAGCTGGTGAATGGTCCACCTAGCTTTACCAGAGCCCCGTTAGCGAGCGTGTTTCCAGGTGGATCCAGACAGTACTTCATGGTAACCGTAACAACCACCGTACTTCGCCCTGTCTGGCAATCCCCTACTTGGACATACTTTTTATTTTTTTCTTAACCAGTTGATAATAACAGTTCTTTTTTATACAAATACAAATACACATTTATGACAGTTATTTAATAAATGCCATGTTGTACTTTTCACCGTCATATCGCCATTCATACAAATGGTCTAATTGACAAATAATAGTCTAATCAATACACTATCAGGCCCAAAAAGCTGAATCAATTTGTACATTTAGCATAAAATAGCACTGCAGGTGTGTTTCTAACTATTTCTAAGTCCTGAAAGCATGAATGTGATGTTTTCTCTCATTCATTTCAATGCCATTGACCTTTTCAATCTGAGCTGAAATGAGCCACTTCCCGTGCAGTGGCAACTCTAGCTTGTATCCCAAATGGCACCATATTCCCTATGTAGTGCATTGCTTTTGACCAAAGCCCAATGGGATAGATAAATAGGGAATAGGGTGCCATTTGGGACACATGCTACATTTCCCAATGCACGGGAAGTGGCTTGTTTCAGCTGAAATCTCTCCTCTAAAAGGTGAAGTGGGTCTTACGAAACTCTAGTTAACAGCATCGCAACGGAAGTCTGTCACACTGACACTGAATAGGACACTATGCTACATACAGTGTGTGTATGAGAGAGAAAGAGAGCATATGTGTGTTTGAGAAAGAGAGAAAGACGAGGGAAGTGGCAACTTGAATAGCATGAGTCCTTTTCACAGAATAATATCCTATTTCATATTATGGAGAAAGCCATACTTCCTAATGTCATATGCTAAGTGACATACAAAGTCTCAGAACTGCTCAGTAAATGTATGTAAATCACCCTGGTCATTCACTTTTTGATGGCTTTGGTGCCGCGGGGACATGATGGCTTTATAACAGCAACGGAAGCAGCGTTGGCAAATTTAAATATCACATCTGTATATTCTGATATCTCTCCAACTGACCGTACACAAAACACAATAATAACTTCTTCATAAAATATTTTTTCTAATAACTCCTTCAAAATAACTCCTTCATAATAACTCCTTCATAATAACCCCTTCATAATAACCCCTTCATAATAAATACTTCATAATAACCCCTTCATAATAACTACTTAATAATAACACCTTCATAATAACTAATTCATAATAACTACTTAATAATAACAACCCCTTCATAATAACTCCTTCATAATAACTACTTCATAATAACTACTTCATAATAACACCTTCATAATCATTCCTTCATAATAACTACTTCATAATAACTACTTCATAATAACTCCTTCATAATAACTACTTCATAATAACTACTTCATAATAACTCCTTCATAATCATTCCTTCATAATAACTCCTTCATAATAACTACTTAATAATAACAACCCCTTCATAATAACTCCTTCATAATAACTACTTCATAATAACTACTTCATAATAACGCCTTCATAATCATTCCTTCATAATAACTACTTCATAATAACTCCTTCATAATCATTCCTTCATAATAACTCCTTCATAATAACTACTTAATAATAACTCCTTCATAATAACTACTTCCGTCTTAGCCTTCTATGCACTTCCTCACTTAACTGTTTTAACACCAAGTGTGCGTCCCAAATGACACCCTATTTCCAATATAGTGCACTTATTTTGACCAATACCCAAAGGGTTTTGGTTTAAAGTAGTGCACTACAGGGAATATGGTGTCATTTGGGACACAAACTAAGACATTTGGGACACAAGCTAAGACCTACTCCTCAGACTTCAACCCCAACTCTCATTATTAGAGTAATTGCTTTCTACCCACTAACCATGTTACGGTATTCGTCCCAAATGGCACCCTATTCCCTTTATAGTGCACAACTTATGACCAGGGCTCATAGGATACTATATAGGGAATAGGGTGTTATTTTGGACATACGCTCTGTGTGTTGGCAGAGTTATTTTTGTATTTATTTAAATGTTTTGTATATTTCCAGCATGCTCTTATACGGTTTTGTATCTGTGCAATTGACTTATGAGGCATATTCTTCACAGTCAGTGATCCCAGTCAGTGTTGGAATGAAGATAAATATGTATTTGCTTTTGGCTTTAGGCCTCTCTGAATTGTTGTACTATATATTTTTATTTGTTACATGATTATATCTGGTTTCCATCTGAACACCAAATTGAAAATAATGTCGTTAACACTTTCCTCTTCATTGGATGATGAGCTTTTTTTCTGGAAATGTCAACGAGTTTACACGTTTAGCATGTTCTGTGCTCTAACCCTACACTCTAAACAAATATGAAGTAAAACAACCCAATTTGGGTTATTTGGGTTATTTGGTAACCCAGCCAGTTGGGTTGGGTGAATAACCCAACAAGTTGGATTTTGGGGAGTACCCAAACCTGGCTTAATTTAACCATCAGTTGTGTATTTTTTACTCTTATGCTGGGTTGACCTAGCAGCTGGGTGTTTAATTTTTATTTGATTCCTTAGGTTATTTCCAGGAGGCGTGGCTTATTAGGGGGTGTCTTTTAGCTAGAGCTTATTGGCCACCCATGAGAATAAATGTAATTCCTGTTCATATATATCTACAGTATCAGTCAAAGTTTGGACACACCTACTCTTTCAAGGGTTTTTCTTTAATTTTACTATTTCCTATATTGTATAATAATAGTGAAGACATCAAAACTATGAAAAAACACATATGGAATCATGTAGTAACCAAAAAAGTGTTACACAAATGTATTTTCTCATTTAGATTCTTCAAAGTAGCCACCCTTTGCCTTGATGACAGCTTTGCACACTCTTGTCATATCTCAATTTCCCAATATCAATAACCCAGCATCAATAACCCAGCAGTTTTTAAAGAAAACTGCAATTTTTTTATTTCACCTTTATTTAACCAGGTAGGCAAGTTAAGAACAAGTTCTCATTTACAACTGCGACCTGGCCAAGATAAACCAAAGCAGTTCGACACATACAACAACACAGAGTTACACATGGAGTAAAACAAACATACAGTCAATAATACAGTAGAAAAAAAAGAAGTCTATATACAGTGTGTGCAAATGAGGTAAGACAAGGGAGGTAAGGCAATAAATAGGCCATGGTGGCGAAGTAATTACGATATAGCAATTAAACACTGGAGTGGTAGATGTGCAGAAGATGAATGTGCAAGTAGAGATACTGGGGTGCAAAGGAGCAAGATAAATAAATAAATACATTATGGGGATGAGGTAGTTGGATGGGCTATTTGCAGATGGGCTATGTACAGGTGCAGTGATTTGTGAGCTGCTCTGACAGCTGGTGCTTGAAGCTAGTGAGGGAGATAAGAGTCTCCAGCTTTAGTGATTTTTGCAGTTCGTTACAGTCATTGGCAGCAGAGAACTGGAAGGAAAGGCGGCCAAAGCAGGAATTGGCTTTGGGGGTGACCAGTGAGATATACCTGCTGGAGCGCGTGCTACGGGTGGGTGCTGTTATGGTGACCAGTGAGCTGAGATAAGGCGGGGCTTTACCTAGCAAAGACTTGTAGATGACCTGGAACCAGTGGGTTTGGCGACGAGTATGAAGCGAGGGCCAGCCAACGAGAGCGTACAGGTCGCAGTGGTGGGTAGTATATGGGCTTTGGTGACCCAATGTCTATAAACCAGCAGTTGGGTCAACCAAACAACCCAGCATTTTTTAGAGTGTATGTTTCACAGCATTGTGTTTTAGGTGTTTGTGTGTGCGTGTGAGCTTACGCTTGTTCCCACATTCATATTTATCCTCGAATATCCTGGCGATAGCTCCAAGTCCATGCTTCTCTCTGTTTTCCTTCTCAATTGTGTTTGGTACACCTTTGTCTGAAATGCTCTTCTTTTTATAAACAAGTTCAGGGTAGTAGAACTCAGGACACCTATGCTGGTCTGGTTCAAACAGCGTTCTGTCTTAACCAGTTTGGTTGGACTACCCTGAGAAGACCAGTTCGATGTGGCTACAGGTTGCTGGTTTTATTGACAATGTGACCCTGTAGTCTAGACATGTTTAGTTTAACAAGTAGCTTCAATCACCCTGTCTTTGTCTTCTCTCTCACAATGTTAGAGTGCACTCTACAAAACTGCTGGGTTGTATGGTTGACCAAAATGCTGGGTTGTATGGTTGACCAAAATGCTGGGTTGTATGGTTGACCAAAATGCTGGGTTGTATGGTTGACCAAAATGCTGGGTTGTATGGTTGACCAAAATGCTGGGTTGTATGGTTGACCAAACTGCTGGGTTGTATGGTTGACCAAACTGCTGGGTTGTATGGTTGACCAAACTGCTGGGTTGCAGGCTGTTGGTTTTTTTTCTTTAAAAAGAGCAAGTTTGGGTTGTTGATGCTGGGTTGTTGTGATATGAACCAATCTTCAACTCTTCACAACATCCTGTTCATGGCCCTTGTAATGTTTCCTGTCAGGAATAATAATTAAAATGGGATATTGGTGACAAATATATGTTACAGTAGGTATAACAGCATATTTTCATTTCAATATCCCTTTGCCTATTTCATAACCAGATTCCAAGGAGCGTGTTAAGCTTGTAGAGGTCCTCTATTCTTTGAGAGTGAGCAGGCCTGCATCCCAAATGGCACCCTATTCATTATATAGTGCTCTACTTTTGACCAGTGCCCATAGTGTGTGTTTGTGTGTGCGTTTGCGTGAGCATGTGTGTGTGTGTCTCGGTCTACCCATTATTCAGGGACAAGGTGGGGAAGTGAGGTAGGATAAGACACAATATACTGGGGGGCCAACCCTCCGCCTCCCCCTGACCTTACTCTAAAATGGCTTTTCCACTACTCTCATAATCTGCATCCCAAATGGCACCCTACTCCCTTTATAGTGCACTACTTTTGACCAGAGCACTATGGGCCACAGTCGAAATAGGGAATAGAGTGGCATTTGGGACTATAAAAACCATTGTGCTGCATTTTAAAAGAATAATAGAATGGCTATTGCCTCCTTGTTCTCCCTCCCAGAAACCTTCATCTTTGTAATTCCATCCGTGGCGACTGGGGCCACTTTGAAGGTGACTGCTGTGACTTCAATTCACAGCAACTTTTCTTTTCACATTGCCTCTCCAATACACCGATAGGATTAATAAAATGCTGCGTTAAACAATTGTGTCTGGTTGCGGGCTGTGAGGAGAGTGAACTGACGTACAGTCTCAAACGGCCTATATGGTGTAGGGTTCTGGTCAAAGGTAGTTCACCACATAGGGAATAGTGTGCCATTTAGCCACATACTCCTTTTACCCCTACCTACATGTACATATTACCTCAATTACCTCAACTAACCCATACCCCTGCACATTGACTCAGTACCAGTACCCCTTGTATACAGCCTCTTAGTTGTTATTTTATTGTGTTACTATTTTTTCTTTAGTTTATTTAGCAAATGTTTCTTACTTACTTTTTTTAAAAACACTGCATTGTTGGTTAATGGCTCGTAAGTAAGAATTTCTCGGTAAGATCTACCTACACCTGTTGTATTCGGCACATGTGACATAAAATGATAGTGTATTTTTTTGCTCATGAAGGTCTCAGCAGGGACACTTAGAGGAGCTGCCTCCTATCACTGTTCTTCACAGTCTTTCTCTATAACTCTCTCTCTCTCTCTCTCTCTCTCTCTCTCTCTTTGGATTTCTCTGTATACTGTGTAATCTCTGCTACTGTAGATTTATATTCTTCCTGCCCACGGCATGGCGAAGACCTAGGGATTACAAACCTCAAGCAAATTGTCCTTGATTGGCTCCCATTAGATTGTGTTAAAAACAAACACTCACATTGGGGCTTTGGCCCAGAGGCAGAGCAATAGCGATAAGGACAATGCCAGTCTGTAGAGAGAGAAACACATTTTAGTCAGTAATTACTGAAACACAGAGAGAGAGACGTCACATCACAGGGCTTTGTTCAGTTTACGCAAGCTCTTAGAGTGGAATGATCTGAGACAAAGCTGGATTCACTACTGGAATGAAAACAAAGTGGATAGTGGCTGTGGGACTTATCCACGCCATGGTTCGGCTCACTGACAACGCCTGCCTGGTTGACAGTTCTATCAGATACAGGAGGAGGTTTCATAGAAATAGAATTACTAGATTAGACATTTTACTGGGTGAAAGCACAGCTGCTATGGGACTTTGCCACACCTCACTGAGTAGATAAGGCCCATCTGGGAGACAGTATCTCCAGGTACAGGTGAGGGATTCATAGAAATATAATTAATAGGCCAGCCCGCAACAGGACTCATTATCTATGCATAGTCACTTTACCCCTACCTTTATGTACAAATGACCTTGACTAACCTGTACCCCCGCACATTGACTTGGTACCGGTACCCCTGTATATAGCCTCGGTATTGTTACTTTTATTTTATTTTTTACTTTAGTTTATTTAGTAAATATTTTCTTAACTATATTTCTTGAACTGCATTTGTATTTTGTATTTGTATTTATTATGGATCCCCATTAGTTATTTCGAAGGCAGCAGCTACTCTTCCTGGGGTCCAGCAAAATTAAGGCAGTTTATACAATTTTAAAAACATTACAATCCATTCAGACTGTGTGCTCTCAGGCCGCTACTCCACCACTACCACATATATACAGTACAAAAGCTGTGTGTATGTGTGTGTATAGTGCATTGTTGGTTAAGGGCTTGTAAGTAAACATTTCATTGTATTTGGCGCATGTGACAAATACAATTTGATCTGATTTGTTTCTGATAAGGCTGGGTGGGATCTGTTGACACATTGGTCAAGTATTGCTGAATGCATATGGATGTTTCTATCAAGCACTCGAATTGTACAAGTGAAAAAACATGGCCAATTTCTGGCTACATGTTCTGCACAGTCCCTCAGGACTCAGGACAGTCCCAAAGGACTCAGGACAGTCCCACAGGACTCAGGACTGTCCAAAAGGACTCAGGACAGTCCCAAAGGACAGTCCCACAGGACTCAGGACAGTCCCAAAGGACTCAGGACAGTCCCAAAGGACAGTCCCACAGGACTCAGGACAGTCCCAAAGGACAGTCCCACATGACTCAGGACAGTCCCAAAGGACTCAGGACAGTCCCAAAGGACTCAGGACAGTCCCAAAGGACAGTCCCACAGGACTCAGGACAGTCCCAAAGGACAGTCCCACATGACTCAGGACAGTCCCACAGGACTCAGGACAGTCCCAAAGGACAGTCCCACAGGACTCAGGACAGTCCCAAAGGACAGTCCCACAGGACTCAGGACAGTCCCAAAGGACTCAATACAATCCCTCAGAACTCAGGACAGTCCCTCAGAACTCAGGACAGTCCCTCAGAACTCAGGACAGTCCCAATGGACTCAATACAATCCCTCAGAACTCAGGACAGTCCCTCAGAACTCAGGACAGTCCCTCAGAACTCAGGACAGTCCCTCAGAACTCAGGACAGTCCCTCAGAACTCAGGACAGTCCCTCAGAACTCAGGACAGTCCCTCAGAACTCAGGACAGTCCCAATGGACTCAGGACAGTCCCTCAGGACTGTTTTTCTTTCTTTTCTTCGTAAGGAGCACAGTCCGGTCTGTTTATATACCCCTAGCTTTGGAAGAGAAAACACAAATACGAACACGCGCACACACTAATGCACACAGCGATGATAATGAACACTGAATAATAACCATGGGTGAAGCATAAGGCCTTCTGTGTGTGTGTGTGTGTGTGTGTGTGTGTGTGTGTGTGTGTGTGTGTGTGTGTGTGTGTGTGTGTGTGTGTGCCTTGTTTCATGTTCTCAGCCATGAGTCAATGGACATTCATTATCGTCATGTGTTCCTATTGACATGGAGTAAATGATAGTGGTTGATGACAACTATCATTATGAGGTCTGAGAGTCACACGGAGGATGGATTCTCTTACTCATCTATGTGCTTGTACATTACATTACAGGGTTTCGTTTGTTGTGTGTGTGTGTGTGTGTGTGTGTGTGTGTGTGTGTGTGTGTGTGTGTGTGTGTGTGTGTGTGTGTGTGTGTGTGTGTGTGTGTGTGTGTGTGTGTGTGTGTGTGTGTGTGTGGCCTACTGGACTCACTGAGGTGGAGAAAAATGTAATACAAATATTGTTCCCTCCCTCCTTAGAAATTGTTTGAGTTTTGAGGATTTTAATGTTTTAATGCAGTGACTGCTCTCCCTCCCTCTTTCACTCTCTCAGCAACTACCTCACCACATGTGACCAAATGTTCCTCTGCTACTGTATCTGAAACATTAAACAATGCGTCTTGTCTTTTAAAAGGTTTTCACAACAAGACCGGTACATACACACACCCTGACCGTAAACAGCCCCCCCATCCATTCCATCCCATCCCACCTAACCCCTAAACTTGTCCCCACGATGGATCATTTTCCTTGTTTTACTACCCTTGTGGGGAATTTTAGGTCCCAACAAGGGTAGAAGAAACAACTCACACCACACACACACACACACACACACACACACAAGGCGTGATTGATGAGCTTTTGATAAGAATTTTGAATGATACATTTTCATTACTGGCTGTCGAAGTGCATCCTGCTAGTGGCACGAAAGTGCCATAGGTTTTGTGTGTGTGTGTGTATGTGTGTGCACATGTGACTGCTTCCATGCCTGCGTGCATGTGTGTGTGTGTGTGTGTGTCCTTGGTGGCCTGCGTGCTTACTTGTGTGTGTGTATGTCTGTGCGTGCGTGCATGCGTGTGTGGAGAGAGAGAGAGAGAGAGAGTTTCCCTGTTGTATGTCTAATGAGTATTTTAATTACAGCTCTCATTAGAACACCACACACACACACCTAGGGCCCTGGAGACCTGATTCACAGAACTGACTGTTCAGAGCCTGGAGACCTGATTCACAGAACTGACTGTTCAGAACCTGGAGACCTGATTCATAGGACTTACTGTTCAGAGCCTGGAGACCTGATTCATAGGACTGACTGTTCAGAGCCTGGAGACCTGGAGACCTGATTCATAGGACTGACTGTTCAGAGCCTGGAGACCTGGAGACCTGATTCATAGGACTGACTGTTCAGAGCCTGGAGACCTGATTCATAGGACTGACTGTTCAGAGCCTGGAGACCTGATTCATAGGACTGACTGTTCAGAGCCTGGAGACCTGATTCATAGGACTGACTGTTCAGAGCCTGGAGACCTGGAGACCTGATTCATAGGACTTACTGATCAGAGCCTGGAGACATGATTCATAGGACTGACTGTTCAGAGCCTGGAGACATGATTCATAGGACTTACTGATCAGAGCCTGGAGACATGATTCATAGGACTGACTGTTCAGAGCCTGGAGACCTGATTCATGGGACTTACTGATCAGAGCCTGGAGACATGATTCATAGGACTGACTGTTCAGAGCCTGGAGACCTGGAGACCTGATTCATAGGACTGACTGTTCAGAGCCTGGAGACCTGGAGACCTGATTCATAGGACTTACTGTTCAGAGCCTGGAGACCTGATTCATAGGACTGATTGTTCAGAGCCTGGAGACCTGATTCATAGGACTGACTGTTCAGAGCCTGGAGACCTGGAGACCTGATTCATAGGACTTACTGTTCAGAGCCTGGAGACCTGATTCATAGGACTGACTGTTCAGAGCCTGGAGACCTGATTCATAGGACTGACTGTTCAGAGCCTGGAGACATGATTCAAAGGACTGACTGTTCAGAGCCTGGAGACATGATTCAAAGGACTGACTGTTCAGAGCCTGGAGACCTGGAGACCAGATTCATAGGACTTACTGATCAGAGCCTGGAGACATGATTCATAGGACTGACTGTTCAGAGCCTGGATACCTGATTCATAGGACTGAATGTTCAGTGCCTGGAGACCTGGAGACCTGATTCATATGACTTACTGTTCAGAGCCTGGAGACCTGATTCATAGGACTGACTGTTCAGAGCCTGGAGACCTGGAGACCTGATTCATAGGACTTACTGTTCAGAGCCTGGAGACCTGGAGACCTGATTCATAGGACTTACTGTTCAGAGCCTGGAGACCTGATTCATAGGACTGACTGTTCAGAGCCTGGAGACCTGGAGACCTGATTCATAGGACTGACTGTTCAGAGCCTGGAGACCTGGAGACCTGATTCATAGGACTGACTGTTCAGAGCCTGGAGACCTGATTCATAGGACTGACTGTTCAGAGCCTGGAGATCTGATTCATAGGACTGACTGTTCAGAGCCTGGAGACCTGATTCATAGGACTGACTGTTCAGAGCCTGGAGACATGATTCATAGGACTGACTGTTCAGAGCCTGGAGACCTGGAGACCAGATTCATAGGACTTACTGATCAGAGCCTGGAGACATGATTCATAGGACTGACTGTTCAGAGCCTGGAGACCTGATTCATAGGACTGACTGTTCAGTGCCTGGAGACCTGGAGACCTGATTCATAGGACTGACTGATCAGAGCCTGGAGACATGATTCATAGGACTGACTTTTCAGAGCCTGGAGACATGATTCATAGGACTTACTGATCAGAGCCTGGAGACCTGATTCATAGGACTGACTGTTCAGAGCCTGGAGACCTGATTCATAGGACTTACTGATCAGAGCCTGGAGACATGATTCATAGGACTGACTGTTCAGAGCCTGGAGACATGATTCATAGGACTTACTGATCAGAGCCTGGAGACATGATTCATAGGACTGACTGTTCAGAGCCTGGAGACCTGATTCATGGGACTTACTGATCAGAGCCTGGAGACATGATTCATAGGACTGACTGTTCAGAGCCTGGAGACCTGGAGACCTGATTCATAGGACTGACTGTTCAGAGCCTGGAGACCTGGAGACCTGATTCATAGGACTTACTGTTCAGAGCCTGGAGACCTGATTCATAGGACTGATTGTTCAGAGCCTGGAGACCTGATTCATAGGACTGACTGTTCAGAGCCTGGAGACCTGGAGACCTGATTCATAGGACTTACTGTTCAGAGCCTGGAGACCTGATTCATAGGACTGACTGTTCAGAGCCTGGAGACCTGATTCATAGGACTGACTGTTCAGAGCCTGGAGACATGATTCAAAGGACTGACTGTTCAGAGCCTGGAGACATGATTCAAAGGACTGACTGTTCAGAGCCTGGAGACCTGGAGACCAGATTCATAGGACTTACTGATCAGAGCCTGGAGACATGATTCATAGGACTGACTGTTCAGAGCCTGGATACCTGATTCATAGGACTGAATGTTCAGTGCCTGGAGACCTGGAGACCTGATTCATAGGACTTACTGTTCAGAGCCTGGAGACCTGATTCATAGGACTGACTGTTCAGAGCCTGGAGACCTGGAGACCTGATTCATAGGACTTACTGTTCAGAGCCTGGAGACCTGGAGACCTGATTCATAGGACTTACTGTTCAGAGCCTGGAGACCTGATTCATAGGACTGACTGTTCAGAGCCTGGAGACCTGGAGACCTGATTCATAGGACTGACTGTTCAGAGCCTGGAGACCTGGAGACCTGATTCATAGGACTGACTGTTCAGAGCCTGGAGACCTGATTCATAGGACTGACTGTTCAGAGCCTGGAGACCTGATTCATAGGACTGACTGTTCAGAGCCTGGAGACCTGATTCATAGGACTGACTGTTCAGAGCCTGGAGACATGATTCATAGGACTGACTGTTCAGAGCCTGGAGACCTGGAGACCAGATTCATAGGACTTACTGATCAGAGCCTGGAGACATGATTCATAGGACTGACTGTTCAGAGCCTGGAGACCTGATTCATAGGACTGACTGTTCAGTGCCTGGAGACCTGGATACCTGATTCATAGGACTTACTGTTCAGAGCCTGGAGACCTGATTCATAGGACTGACTGATCAGAGCCTGGAGACATGATTCATAGGACTGACTTTTCAGAGCCTGGAGACATGATTCATAGGACTTACTGATCAGAGCCTGGAGACCTGATTCATAGGACTGACTGTTCAGAGCCTGGAGACCTGATTCATAGGACTTACTGATCAGAGCCTGGAGACATGATTCATAGGACTGACTGTTCAAAGCCTGGATACATGATTCATAGGACTGACTGTTCAGAGCCTGGATACCTGATTCATAGGACTTACTGATCAGAGCCTGGAGACATGATTCATAGGACTGACTGTTCAGAGCCTGGAGACCTGATTCATAGGACTTACTGATCAGAGCCTGGAGACCTGATTCATAGGACTGACTGTTCAGAGCCTGGAGACCTGGAGACCTGATTCATAGGACTTACTGATCAGAGCCTGGAGACCTGATTCATAGGACTGACTGTTCAGAGCCTGGAGACCTGATTCATAGGACTGACTGTTCAGAGCCTGGAGACCTGATTCATAGGACTGACTGTTCAGAGCCTGGAGACCTGATTCATAGGACTTACTGTTCAGAGCCTGGAGACCTGGAGACCTGATTCATAGGACTGACTGTTCAGAGCCTGGAGACCTGATTCATAGGACTGACTGTTCAGAGCCTGGAGACCTGATTCATAGGACTTACTGTTCAGAGCCTGGAGACCTGGAGACCTGATTCATAGGACTGACTGTTCAGAGCCTGGAGACCTGGAGACCTGATTCATAGGACTAACTGTTCAGAGCCTGGAGACCTGGAGACCTGATTCATAGGACTGACTGTTCAGAGCCTGGAGACCTGATTCATAGGACTTACTGATCAGAGCCTGGAGACCTGATTCATAGGACTGACTGTTCAGAGCCTGGAGACCTGGAGACCTGATTCATAGGACTAACTGTTCAGAGCCTGGAGACCTGGAGACCTGATTCATAGGACTTACTGTTCAGAGCCTGGAGACCTGGAGACCTGATTCATAGGACTTACTGTTCAGAGCCTGGAGACATGATTCATAGGACTGACTGTTCAGAGCCTGGAGACCTGGAGACCTGATTCATAGGACTGACTGTTCAGAGCCTGGAGACCTGGAGACCTGATTCATAGGACTTACTGTTCAGAGCCTGGAGACCTGGAGACCTGATTCACTGCTTTCAAATAAAAATCCTGATCACCATTGCTGCATCTGAAATGGAACCGTATTTGACCAGACCCCTATGTGCCTTGGTGAACAGTAGTGCACTATATAGGGAATAGGGTGCCATTTCAGACACACCCCATGGCTAAGCTCTCTAGGCCCCCCTGCTAACTGCCTGATGTTCTGTCCTATACAGACACGAGTATCCAAGAACCCAGTCAGAAATAATCTCCCATTCACTCACACTGAATGAAACCATTTGTCTGAATATGCTACACGTCGGAGTATGGATGAAGATGGTGAATAGAAGATGTGTGATGAATAGACTTATATCACCTCATAGAACCAGGAAACAGCCAGGTGTTCAGATGGGTTTAGCTGTGAAAAGTATTTTAGGGAAACGACAGCTTTTTAAAAATAAATGGAGTAAATTATACGTCTCTTTAAACACCCACACCAGTAGAAATCCACTTTTTCGAGCTGAAAGACGATGTCCAGAGCTTACCCATGATGTTGCACAACGATGTATGTCAAAAAGTCATAGTTTTAGTCAAAGTTCGATATATTTGGGCTTGAAGTGCCAAATCCGAATGTGTGACTACGGATGTCTCCGTGAGTCTTACGTGTCTTTTCTTATGTGATGACGTGCAAATTATTTTCAGCCTACGTTTCAGGGCTGGGTTTTATTTAAATGTTACCACCCACCAGCATGGCAATGTTTATTAGTCAGAAACACCTGCTGCAAAGTTCTTCCTATTCGCGAGTCGTCTAAAAGCCAAACAGCTTTTCTCTGTAGCCTACACTTGGGTTTCCACTAGATAAAACAGCCACAAAGTCAAAATTGGCTATATCGTACAAATTCATGAAAATAAAAATGAGCTTTTTGGTTTTAATTTAATGTTAGGGTTAGTAAGATTAGTAGTGTGGTTAGGGTTATGGTGACAGGTAGGTTTAAAATCTGATTTTAAGAACAGGAAATGTAGAAATAGTTGGGGTTTATGACTTTGTAGCTGTGCTAACTAGTGACAAGCCTAAACTTGGCCGCCTTGCCATAGAGCAAATTAAAATAGTGGGCGCAAACTAATGTTTGATCTTATTTAGCTAGTCTGCATAAAAATAAATATATAACTATTTTATAGTAATGGTGAAATTGCGTGATATGATTGCATTTTAGAACCCTACTTCCTCCATCGCCCCAAGGTGAATGGTTTTGGCCACTAACCTTTTAGGGAAATCCATTTTGCATGGCCCGGGTATGTAAGGTTTGTTCATTTTCGACCATTCCATTGATCCTAAAGAGCAATCTCCATCCACCCTGGGCACCGGGCCATGCAAAACGAACTCATACACGCTCCAAACCATTCAAAAGTTCAAAAGGCTATCCATATTACATGACAACAGCTAGTCAGGGTTCAGCTGAGACTCATCTCTTGACAGGTAGACTGGTAGTTATTTCTCTGAAATAATAATTATTTTCACCTGACAAAGTATGCCTGTCTTAACTGAAATGGTGCTCACATAACTTTCATTAGCTGGAAAAGGTTAGCATGCAAGCTAGTTACATTGACAGCTGTCAGTCAGTACCCTATTTGTTGTTATTTCTCTGCTACACCACAATGTTCCCACCCTCAATTCCTGAATATGTATTTGCAGCCTGCGCCAGTCTTCGAGATGGAACCTCAAATCAGATTTTATTGGTCACATACACGTGGTTAGAAGATGTTATTGTGAGTGTAGCAAAATGCTTGTGCTTCTAGTTCTGACAGTGCAGTAATATCTAACATGTAATCTAACATTTCCACAGCATCTACCTAATACACACAAATCTAAGTAAAGGAATGGGATAAGAATATATACATATAAATATATGGATGAGCAATGACAGAGCGGCATAGACAAGATGCAATAGATGGTATACAATACAGTATGAGATGAGTAATGAAAGATTATTAAAGTGACTAGTTATCCATTTATTAAAGTGGCCAATGATTTCAAGTCTGTATGTAGGCAGCAGTCTCTCTGTGTTAGTGATGGCTGTTTAACAGTCTGATGGCCTTGAGATAGAAGCTGTTTTTCAGTCTCTCGGTCCCAGATCTGATGCACCTGTACTGACCTCGCCTTCTGGATGATAGCGGGGTGAACAGGCAGTGGCTCGGGTGGTTGTTGTCCTTGATCATCTTTTTGGCCTTCCTGTGACATCGGGTGCTGTAGGTGTCCTGGAGGGCAGGTAGTTTGCCCCCGGTGATACGTTGTGCAGACCTCACTACCCTCTGGAGAGCCTTACGGTTGTGGGCGTTGCAGTTGCCGTACCAGGCGGTGCTCTCAACTGTGCATCTGTAAAAGTTTGTGAGGGTTTTGGGTGCTGTCCCATCGATGTGGATAGGGGGGTGCTCCCTCTTCTGTTTCCTGAAGTCCATGATCATCTCCTTTGTTTTGTTGACGTTGAGTGAGAGGTTATGTTCCTGACACCACACTCCGAGTGCCCTCACATCCTCCCTGTAGGCTGTCTCATCGTTGTTGGTAATCAAGCCTACTACTGTTGTGTTGTCTTCAAACTTGATGAACCTAAATGAGAATTTCCACTCTAGGACAGGAATTATTCTGTAGGTGTGGCAACTTCCTCTGAGGTGGGACTTTAATGTGGATACGAAGTAACCAAATCCCTCATATATCATCAAATTCAATCAATCAGTCCAATTTAATTTCTAAAGCCATTTTTGCATCAGCAGTTGTCACAAAGTGCTTTACAGAAACCCAGTTTAAAACTCCAAAGAGCAAGCAATGGCCTTGAGCACAGTGGCTAAGGAAAACTCAGTAGAAGGCAGGAACCTAGGAAGAAACCTAGAGAGGAACCAGGCTCTGAGGGGTGGTCAGTCATCATCTGCCTGTACCAGGTGGAGATTTAAAGCCCATAAATATCCAATGCATTCGTTTTTATCTCAATATCAAATAAATTCTGGTTAACAATTAAGTAAAGTAGCTTACTTGTTTTCAATTAAAATGGTCAATATAAGAATAATATTTTTTCTCAGACTGTCTGAGAGTGGTCTGAGTAGACAGCAGAAACCTGTCTGTTATTGGCAGAGAGGTATAGAACTCTTTCTTTATTGGTCTATTAACTCATTTACCATATGATGATGTCACCAGGCAGGCCAAAACTCCATCTGACCAAAACAGCCAGAAATTTCAGACAGTCTTTTCAAACAGCTCTTACACTAAAAGGTCATTATCATAACTTTCACAATTTCACAGTATTATTCCAACCTCATAGTGTGAAAAAAAAAATATATATATATAAATATAAAAACACAGGCAAAACAAGTTTTTGCATGCACTGGGCCTGTAAGCATATGCCATTTATTCCCTTAGTGGTTTGATGATAGTGGCAAGAAATGGCCTGAAATAAGTCATGACTTGAGTCGGGGGTGGATCTATATAGAGAAAGAGAGATCTTCAGTCAGGTATTTTCAAATACACTCTGAGAGCTTGGAACTATAAGGTTCTATCTGCATTTTTTGTGAAGATTGAGTTATTGATATAGCCTTGTTCAGTTCAATATTCTCTAACTATAGAGTTCTCTAAATACCCCAATTCATGTTGTTCAGTTCAAAATAATACAATATAAATATTGCTGACCCCATTCAAACCAACGAGGGTTCTGAACTTTAAAGCCAATTATCTCAGAATCATATTTTTGCAGATAGAACCGTATAGTCCAAAGCACTCGGCTAGGCTATGCTAGTGGTTAGAAGAGAGCGAGCGACAGACAGATATTTCTAAATTAGCCTTTCTATCCTCCAGGAAAACACAGGTAAGGGAAAATACTAAACCAATATGGCAGCTGACAGAGATGTCTGCAGTCACGTTACCAACACACAACACATATACACACAGTCACGATACACACAGTTCTAGAAATAAGAGAGACAAAGTCACCGATTCGATGACACAAAAAAGGAAGAAAAAAATAATATTTTATGCACCATGGCTCAAAGGGTCTACTGTAGCATTCTTCTAAACAGGAATCATCTCTTGCATGGACCCTATCTTGCACTGACTATGCACACTCACAAGACTAAGTAAACACACTATATGTGACCGACCGGCTCAAATCTGTCTTATGTAACAACATTTGAAATTGTGTTTTTTACATTGGATAAAAGTAGAGACTCAGAACTAAAAAATGGTATATCATACACTGCATTTTTGAGGAACAATGGGAAAGTAATTCTGCTTTGAAAGTTGATAAACTTGTAAACTCACTTTTGAGAAAATGGCCTTTGAATGTTTTGGTACCTAGTGAAGGGCTCTTTGTCTACACCCATTCAGCATCGTTTAAGCTTTAGCCCCACCCATTCCTTTCGCTCACGGACGCTCTGGCCGATGACACTCTGGCCGATGACGCTCTGGCCGATGATTTGATGATTTGTTTACCTCTGGATAACATGAAAACAACCTAACCAGCTCTGCTGGCAACAATTTCATTCATATTTTTTGCCGACTTTTACTGACACCGGCCATATTCAACGGGTGTTGTGCATTCGTAAATGCATCAGTTAATTTGCGCTCTGGCATACTCAGACTGAATTTACGAATGCATCTGAAATGGTTATTTGCATAGTGGAGTCTTTTGTTAAGACATGTAGCTAGCTGGTTAAACAATGTGTAAGATCATACAGGTCACGTAACGTTAGCTAGCGAGCCAGTCAGCTAACATTAACTAGTTTTAAACAACAATGAATATAGTGCCAAATCATGTCATTACTACCCTGCATGAATCTGCTGGGAGCTAACCAACAAGGTTCAACGTTAGCTAGCTAACATTAGGCTGTAACTAGCCAAGCAAATGGCTCTGGGATACGAATAATAACATCATACACATAATATTAGCTAGGGAGCCAGCCAACTAAAGTTAGCTAGTTAAACAACAACAATGAACAACAAAATATATTCTGGTTAGTGCCAACTCATGACGTTACTACACCTTGCATGAATCTGATGTTAGTGGTAGCTAACCAACCAGGTTAAATGTTAGCTAGCTAACATTAGGCTCTAACTAGTAACGCACACGGCTCTGAGATACAAATAATATCATCATACACATAACGTTAGCTAGCGAGCCAGCTAGCTAGCTAACATTAGGCTCTAACTAGCCAAGCAAACGACTCTGGGATACGAATAATACCATCATATACCAACGTTAGCTAGGGAGCCAGCCAGCTAACATCAGTTAGCTAGCTAAGAGTACACTTTAGCTTGAAATTAAACCACTTTCTGTCAAAATTAGAAATGTGTAATATCTGAAAATGTAGCTAGCTAGACTATCTTACCTGTATACATTATCATGCATGATGGACGCGTCTCCCTGTCACGGTTGCTAGGCCATGGTTGGCCTTAGTTTGAAGATGTAATCCAGAGACAGGTGTTTTCTCCATCTCTTTTGCTATCATACTCTAATTCCACCGATTTCAAAACTCGATCCTCCAGAAGTTGGAGATCAACACTTATGCAGCTCCAATGCACAATACATTTAAAGGTGTTCAACAGGATTACCAACACAGACTGACCAGCTCAAATAGACAGAAACCCTCTATATGGCAGACCAATCTGAACTCCTCTCTCGGCATGTCCAGCCCACTCATTATCTCAGCCAATCATGGCTAGTGGGAAGGTTGCTGTATTTTTCTGTGGCTTAAACAACTAGGCACAAACATTTTACAATTGTATTTGTATTTACAGATGGCATACCATTTTATTATTAACCTTTACTTAACACCCATCCCGGATCCGGGAGCATCCTCATCAGTAAAAGCTGACTAGCATAGCCTAGCATAGCGCCACAAGTAAATACTAGCATCTAAATATCATGAAATCACAAGTCCAATACAGCAAATGAAAGATAAACATCTTGTGAATCCAGCCATCATTTCCGATTTTTAAAATGTTTTACAGCGAAAACACAATATGTATTTCTATTAGCTAACCACAATAGCCAGACTCAACCGCATATTTTCACCATGTTTCTACCGCATAGGTAGCTATCACAAAACCGACCAAATATAGATATAATTAGTCACTAACCAAGAAGCAACTTCATCAGATGACAGTCTTATAACATTAGGTTATACAATACACTTATGTTTTGTTCGAAAATGTGCATATTTAGAGCTGCAAACCGTGGTTATACATTGTGAAAATGTAGCAACATTTCACCAGAATGTCCGGAGCTATTTTGGACACTCAGCTAATCTGACCAAAGAACTCATCATAAACTTTACATAAAAATACTTGTTGTATGGCAAATGAAAGATACACTGGTTCTTAATGCAACCGCCATGTTAGATTTTTAAAAATAACTTTACCATAACAAACAGCTTGCGTTATTGCGAGACAGCGCCCGCCAAAACGGCAGAGAATAGGAATAACATTTTCCACAGAAATACGAAATAACATCATAAATTGTTCTTACTTTTGTTGAGCTTCCATCAGAATCTTGTACAAGGAGTCCTAGGTCGAGGATAAATCGTTGTTTGGTTTTAGAATGTCCTTTTCTCCTGTCGAATTCGTGCCACAATGCTAGCCAATGTTGATGACGTTCCCAGTTTCTCTCGACGCAAAGAACGAAAAACTCCAAAAGTCCCAATAAACGTTGAATAAACTGATGAAACTCGGTTGAAAAAAACTACTTTATGATGTTTTTCTAATATGTATCAAATAAAAACAGAGCCGGAGATATTAGCCGTGTATACCGAACGCTTATCATGAGACAATATGGAGGTGCCTAGGTAGAGAAAGGAAATTCTGGACACGTCATTCCAAGAGCTCTTGTTCGACCTCAGATCAAGCTAGACACCCCATTCCACCTTCCACTGCCTGTTGACATCTAGTGGAAGGCGTATGAAGTGCATTCATATCGATAAATATTAGGCAATTGAATAGACAGGCCCTGAAACAGAGCCTCGTTTTCAGATTTCTCACTTCCTGTCTGGAAGTTTGCTGCAAAATGAGTTCTGTTTTACTCACAGATATAATTGAAACAGTTTTAGAAACTTGAGAGTGTTTTCTATCCAATAGTAATAATAATATGCATATTGTACGATCTAGAATAGGGTACGAGGCAGTTTAATTTGGGCACGATTTTTTCCAAAGTGAAAACAGTGCCCCCCTATTGACAAGAAGTTTTTAAGGCACATGAAAGTGTACATGTTCCAGAAGGCATTTCTACCAAAAAAACGCATTTTGATAAAAAATTAAAATAAGTTTATGTTCAAATGGCTCTCCTGTGAAGTAGTGACCCGGGACATACGCCTAGTTTCCTGAAAGGTCACATATACTCACTCAAACACACTGCACTGACACTCTAACACGAAACCGACACACATTCACATACACTAAATACATACACGCACACACATAGTAATGGGGGCGGCAGGTAGCCTAGTGGTTAGAGTGTTGGCCAGTAACCAAAAGGTTTCTGGATCGAATCCCCGAGCTGACAAGGTAAAAATCTGTCGTTCTGCCCCTGAGCAAGGCAGTTAACTCACTGTTCCCCGGGCGCCAAATACGTGGATGTTGGTTATGGCAGCCCCCCACACCTCTCTGATTCAGAGGGGTTGGGTTAAATGCAGATGGCACATTTCAGTTGAAGGCACTCAGTTGTACAACTGACTAGGTATCCCCCTTTCCCTTAATAATACACACACTCACACAAACTTTAACACTCATCATATGCTACTCTGTTCTTTATTTGACTCTTATTATTGTCTATCCTGTTGCCTAGTTACTTTACCCAGATTAGAAGGCCAGCATCCCGAGTCGCCTCTTCACTGTTGACGTTGAGACTGCTGTTTTGCGGGTACTATTTAATGAAGCTGCCAGTTGAGGACTTGTGAGGCATCTGTTTTTCAAACTAGACACTCTAATGTACTTGTCCTCTTGCTCAGTTGTGCACCTGGGCCTCCCACTCCTCTTTATATTCTGGTTAGAGCCAATTTGAGCTGTTCTGTGGAGGGGGTAGTACACAGCGTTGTACGATATCTTCAATTTCTTGGCAATTTCTCACATGGAATAGCCTTAATTTCTCAGAACAAGAATAGACTGACGAGTTTCAGAAGAAAGTGCTTTGTTTCTGGCCATTTTGAGCCTGTAATCGAACCCACGAATGCTGATGCTCCAGATACTCAGCTTGTCTAAAGAAGGCCCATTTTATTGCTTCTTTAATCAGGACAACAGTTTTCAGCTGTGCTAACATAATTGCAAAAGGGTTTTATAATGATCAATTAGCCTTTTAAAATGATCAACTTGGATTAGCTAACACAACGTGCCATTGGAACACAGGAGTGATGGTTGCTGATAATGGGCCTCTGTACGCCTATGTAGATATTCCATAAAAAATCTGCCGTTTCCAGCTACAATAGTCATTTACAACATTAACAATGTCTACACTGTATTTCTGATCAATTTGATGTTATTTTAATGGTATAAAAAAAAGTGCTTTTCTTTCAAAAACAAGGACATTTCTAAGTGACCCCAAACCTTTGAACGGTAGTATATATTATTTATATAAACTGTGGCTGGAAACAGAGTAATGAGCAAATGATCATGACAGCTAATAGTGCTTAATGTTACCCACCCAATTATTACCAATCTACTGTTTGGATGTTTGCCCTCTACGCTAATCCCTCACAAAACACAGACCCTGTTTGTTTCTAAAAAAGTAATTGGGGATCAAGATACCCTCTCTCTTTTCCTTAGTGTCTCCATGGTAACATTTTATGAGGATGAATCATAGCTGATACCAGTGTATATTGTGTCTGTCTGTGGTAGTATTGGTGTGCTAAATCCAGCCTCCTTTCTCTAAAATGTAACAATTGTGTTTTCAGGCGAAACCACAGAGAGGAATTAGTTGATATCGTTAATTGAGCCATCTGCAATATGCGTTGATATCCCGTTTCTTGTTTCTGTTGAGAAAACAGTATACTGCTGATAAATATTTTCCTAATCACCTCAGCTCCAGGCTGTGCAGCTCTCATTTCCGTGTGAAGGTGACCCGGAACAAAACACACAATAATGGGACATGACACGCACGCCACAAACGCACCCCACACACGCACGCAAGTACGCACACAGACAATAATGGGATATGAAATAGAGGATGGATACTGCCAGAAGGGCTAAACTAAGCCAACCAGCCAGATAGCCTGTCAAACCACAGCTTCTCAATACAAGGAAATTATCAAGTGCTACGCTGCAAATAAATCTGGCACAACATCAATACATAAACAAATCTATACTTTCCTCTTTCCTTGGATTTGTGATTTATAGCTAACTAGCAACCGGCCGGCAACCGCCCACTGATTGGTTGAGCTGACAGGCACATACTGTACTGTAATCACGTTCTGGTGATTATGAGGAGAAAGGCATAGAATAAAACGTATCTTGACAACATAATGGATCACAGCAGGAGGCATAATAAATGCTGCATACAAACAGAGAAAAGTGTGGGTTTTACATTAATGGAAGACTTCATTTAATTACAAAACATAATCAAATTAGCATATGAAAAGTATTTTTCAAACACGTCTCTCAGGTCTTTCTTATGGCGTCGCATATCAGGCTAATAAAGATATGTTCTTTAAATGTCCCTCTGGATCAAAAGGAGCCGGTCATTGAGTCTTCACTCAAACAGGCAGAATGAATGTAAGACATTCACAAACAGACATACTGGTAATATGCATAAGTGCATAAAAGGTTTGCTGAGGAGATATCACTATTGTCAGCTTAGATAGTTCCTTTTCATTAACGAAATGTAAAAGGCTTTCCACAATACTGAGTTGAACCAAGCCGAGCCAAACCAAGCTGTACTGTCCTGGGTAATCATTCACCATCCTATAAGGACAGTGTGAAATGGAAATACCTGAGCCAGCACAGTGGGGCATGATAGTGTGAAAAGTATTTTCTTCCAGAACACAACAAGCCTGCTTTTTGATGGAAAGTGTTTTTGTAAGCATGCTCTGTGGACGCCTCTAAATGCAGTGTGATCAGTACTGTCATGATCAGTGTTTTTGTAAGCATGCTCTGTGGACACCTCTAAATGCAGTGTGATCAGTACTGTCATGATCAG
The DNA here is from genome assembly GCF_016432855.1 of Salvelinus namaycush. NCBI lineage: Eukaryota > Metazoa > Chordata > Actinopteri > Salmoniformes > Salmonidae > Salvelinus > Salvelinus namaycush. The sequence goes on from NC_052310.1 coordinate 71,536,671, forward strand.
TGTTTTAGTAAGCATGCTCTGTGGACGCCTCTAAATGCAGTGTGATCAGTACTGTCATGATCAGTGTTTTAGTAAGCATGCTCTGTGGACACCTCTAAATGCAGTGTGATCAGTACTGTCATGATCAGTGTTTTAGTAAGCATGCTCTGTGGACGCCTCTAAATGCAGTGTGATCAGTACTGTCATGATCAGTGTTTTAGTAAGCATGCTCTGTGGACGCCTCTAAATGCAGTGTGATCAGTACTGTCATGATCAGTGTTTTAGTAAGCATGCTCTGTGGACGCCTCTAAATGCAGTGTGATCAGTACTGTCATGATCAGTGTTTTAGTAAGCATGTTCTGTGGACACCTCTAAATGCAGTGTGATCAGTACTGTCATGATCAGTGTTTTAGTAAGCATGCTCTGTGGACACCTCTAAATGCAGTGTGATCAGTACTGTCATGATCAGTGTTTTAGTAAGCATGCTCTGTGGACGCCTCTAAATGCAGTGTGATCAGTACTGTCATGATCAGTGTTTTAGTAAGCATGCTCTGTGGACGCCTCTAAATGCAGTGTGATCAGTACTGTCATGATCAGTGTTTTAGTAAGCATGCTCTGTGGACGCCTCTAAATGCAGTGTGATCAGTACTGTCATGATCAGTGTTTTAGTAAGCATGCTCTGTGGACGCCTCTAAATGCAGTGTGATCAGTAATGTCATGATCAGTGTTTTAGTAAGCATGCTCTGTGGACGCCTCTAAATGCAGTGTGATCAGTACTGTCATGATCAGTGTTTTAGTAAGCATGCTCTGTGGACGCCTCTAAATGCAGTGTGATCAGTACTGTCATGATCAGTGTTTTAGTAAGCATGCTCTGTGGACACCTCTAAATGCAGTGTGATCAGTACTGTCATGATCAGTGTTTTAGTAAGCATGCTCTGTGGACACCTCTAAATGCAGTGTGATCAGTACTGTCATGATCAGTGTTTTAGTAAGCATGCTCTGTGGACACCTCTAAATGCAGTGTGATCAGTACTGTCATGATCAGTGTTTTAGTAAGCATGCTCTGTGGACACCTCTAAATGCAGTGTGATCAGTACTGTCATGATCAGTGTTTTAGTAAGCATGCTCTGTGGACGCCTCTAAATGCAGTGTGATCAGTACTGTCATGATCAGTGTTTTAGTAAGCATGCTCTGTGGACGCCTCTAAATGCAGTGTGATCAGTACTGTCATGATCAGTGTTTTAGTAAGCATGCTCTGTGGACGCCTCTAAATGCAGTGTGATCAGTAATGTCATGATCAGTGTTTTAGTAAGCATGCTCTGTGGACACCTCTAAATGCAGTGTGATCAGTAATGTCATGATCAGTGTTTTAGTAAGCATGCTCTGTGGACACCTCTAAATGCAGTGTGATCAGTACTGTCATGATCAGTGTTTTAGTAAGCATGCTCTGTGGACACCTCTAAATGCAGTGTGATCAGTACTGTCATGATCAGTGTTTTAGTAAGCATGCTCTGTGGACGCCTCTAAATGCAGTGTGATCAGTAATGTCATGATCAGTGTTTTAGTAAGCATGCTCTGTGGACACCTCTAAATGCAGTGTGATCAGTAATGTCATGATCAGTGTTTTAGTAAGCATGCTCTGTGGACACCTCTAAATGCAGTGTGATCAGTACTGTCATGATCAGTGTTTTAGTAAGCATGCTCTGTGGACACCTCTAAATGCAGTGTGATCAGTACTGTCATGATCAGTGTTTTAGTAAGCATGCTCTGTGGACACCTCTAAATGCAGTGTGATCAGTAATGTCATGATCAGTGTTTTAGTAAGCATGCTCTGTGGACGCCTCTAAATGCAGTGTGATCAGTACTGTCATGATCAGTGTTTTAGTAAGCATGCTCTGTGGACACCTCTAAATGCAGTGTGATCAGTACTGTCATGATCAGTGTTTTAGTAAGCATGCTCTTTGGACACCTCTAAATGCAGTGTGATCAGTACTGTCATGATCAGTGTTTTAGTAAGCATGCTCTGTGGACACCTCTAAATGCAGTGTGATCAGTACTGTCATGATCAGTGTTTTAGTAAGCATGCTCTGTGGACGCCTCTAAATGCAGTGTGATCAGTACTGTCATGATCAGTGTTTTAGTAAGCATGCTCTGTGGACACCTCTAAATGCAGTGTGATCAGTACTGTCATGATCAGTGTTTTAGTAAGCATGCTCTGTGGACGCCTCTAAATGCAGTGTGATCAGTACTGTCATGATCAGTGTTTTAGTAAGCATGCTCTGTGGACACCTCTAAATGCAGTGTGATCAGTACTGTCATGATCAGTGTTTTAGTAAGCATGCTCTGTGGACACCTCTAAATGCAGTGTGATCAGTACTGTCATGATCAGTGTTTTAGTAAGCATGCTCTGTGGACGCCTCTAAATGCAGTGTGATCAGTACTGTCATGATCAGTGTTTTAGTAAGCATGCTCTGTGGACACCTCTAAATGCAGTGTGATCAGTACTGTCATGATCAGTGTTTTAGTAAGCCTGCTCTGTGGACACCTCTAAATGCAGTGTGATCAGTACTGTCATGATCAGTGTTTTAGTAAGCATGCTCTGTGGACGCCTCTAAATGCAGTGTGATCAGTACTGTCATGATCAGTGTTTTAGTAAGCATGCTCTGTGGACGCCTCCTAAATGCAGTGTGATCAGTACTGTCATGGACAGTGTTTTAGTAAGCATGCTCTGTGGATGCCTCTAAATGCAGTGTGATCATCATGTGAGGGTCAGGACCAGAGGTTAACGGTCAGAGGTTAACTAGCTCCTGTCCTGTCCTGACCGACCGGCTCCGTGCTGACATCAGTGGCTCAGAGTGCTTAGTATTCACTGCATGGTCAGAGGACACTGCTGGTCTCAGAGCCAAAATGGAGGCTCTGCCAAAATACAGGCCGTGCTCTCCAACTGCGGCAGGGTCAACAAAAATCACCTTGGTTAGAACATGAATATTGAGAGCTTACTTTACAAAATACATCTAAGATGACGAGGCAGTTCTGTCTGTCAAAATCCTGCCTTGATACCTTTGTTATATTCAGTTATACTTGATATACTTTGTGGAAAAGCCAAATGCTCTGAAAGTAAGAAGTAAGCGTAAGATCTTGATACTTTTGTTATATAGTTATACTTCATAGACTTTGTTGAAATTACGAATGTTAAGAACTAAGAACTCTGACTGTAAGTTAAAAGTAAGCAGTTGTTCAGCCAAATTGAAGTAAAAGCGTTTGTTGTTATAAGTCTGTGTTGAGTTGTCAAGCAGTTTGGAAAGTTTTAAGCTTGTCTAGTAGCCCAAGCGCACTTTTCTTGGATGGATTTGTGTGACTCCTGCTTTTTCAAGGAGTGGCACGCTTAACTACACACACAAAAATGAGGGTTCCAAAAATGACTTTTTAGGAAGGGGGATGGTTCTATGTGGAACCATACTGACCAAAGAACCCTTTGAGCCCTTCAATTGTTCTTTGTAGTTCAGAAAATGGTTCTTTCTATACAGGGTTTTTTATTCTGGTCAGCCACATTATATTGGTAAAATTCCATAGGTGTTATTGGTAAAATTCCATAGATCTTTATAGAACCTGTATGGAAAGGTTCTAAAGGAAAGGGTTCTTTATAGCACCATACAGGTTCCATTTAGAATCTTATGAGCATGGTTCTGTATAGAACCTTCAAAAAAAGGTTATATATAGCACCAAAAAGGGTTCCACTATGGATACAAGCTACCGCACGGTAATCAGTACCGGAGCGCCAAGTCTAGGTCCAAGAGGCTTCTAAACAGCTTCTACCCCCAAGCCATAAGACTCCTGAACATCTAATTAAATGGCTACCCAGACTATTTGCATTACCTCCCCTTCCTCTTTTACACCGCTGTTACTCTCTGTTGTTATCATCTATGCATAGTCACATTAATAACTCTACCTACATGTACATATTACCGGTGCCCCCACACATTGACTCTGTACCAGTACCCCTGTATATAGTCTCACTATTGTTATTTTACTGCTGCTCTTTATTACTAGTTATTTTTATTTCTTATTCTTATCCATATTTTTTTAAACTGCATTGTTGGTTAGAGGTTCGTAAGTAAGCATTTCACTGTAAGGTCTACACATGTTGTATTCGGCGCATGTGACCCTTATTTGGCACTATATAGAACCATTTGTTTTTAGTGTGCAGTTACTATGTAACTTTGTAAGAGGAACAGGATGAATAAAGTTGTCACACTTTCTGTAAACTGCCAAGAACAGGCTTGTAGTGCACGATTATGATGTAGTACACGTTTATGATGTCACATAACGAGGAGAACAACACTTCCACCCCTCCTGAATGTTTCATGGGATTCTAATTATTCTCATCTACAGGGGGTCGGAGGAGGCATGCTGTGCTATCTCCTTTCCTCTCCCTATCTTTGTCTCTTTCCTCCTCTCTCTCTTTTCTTTTTTTCTTTCCTTCTTCCTCTCTCGCTCTCTTTCTTTCTCACTCTCTTTATCTCTCTCTCTCTCTTCAGTGTGTGAGGGGTGAGGTTGAGGGATGGATGCCCCTATCCATCATGGCCTGGCCCAGTTGAGGGGCTTACCTGCCGACAGACGCGTGGTGGTTGGGAAGAAATGGTCTATCTGTGTGTGTGTGTGTGTGTGTGTGTGTGTGTGTGTGTGTGTGTGTGTGTGTGTGTGTGTGTGTGTGTGTGTGTGTGTGTGTGTGTGTGTGTGTGTGTGTGTGTGTGTGTGTGTGTGTGTGTGAAGGAGGGAGGGGTGGTCTCCTGCCTCCTCTAGACCTATCATTTAGACAGCAACAGATGATCAGCCTGGGGAAACACACACCACTCCTCCTCCACCCTTCAGACCTGCTGGTCTTTGTCTGTCAGGCCCCTTGGTGGAAGGCAGCATCCCTCCCTCCTCTCCTCTGTCTCTGACGTGGCAGAAAGACAAGAGACAGACAGGCAGGAAAACATAGTGGTGTTCTCAGATTCCATGTGGTTCCCTATAGTTCTCTGTGGTCAGACGCTGAGGTCACTTCCAGCTTACCAGCAGGCCAGAGAATACAGCTGGGGTTTGAGCAGGGGCTGGGTTTAGAGCAGGGGCTGGGGTTAGAGCAGGGGCTGGGGTTAGAGCACGGGCTGTTGTTAGAGCACGGGCTATTGTTAGAGCACGGGCTGTTGTTAGAGCACGGGCTGTTGTTAGAGCACGGGCTGTTGTTAGAGCACGGGCTGGGGTTAGAGCAGGGGCTGGGGTTAGAGCAGGGGCTGGGGTTAGCGCACGGGCTGGAGTTAGAGCAGGGGCTGGGGTTAGAGCAGGGGCTGAGGTTAGAGCAGGGGCTGGGGTTAGAGCAGGGGCGGGGGCTGGGGTTAGCACACGGGCTGGGGTTTGAGCAGGGGCTGGGGTTAGAGCAGGGGCTGGGGTTAGAGCAGGGGCTGGGGTTAGAGCAGGGGCTGGGGTTTGAGCAGGGGCTGGGGTTAGAGCAGGGGCTGAGGTTAGAGCAGGGGCTGGGGTTAGAGCAGGGGCTGGGGTTAGAGCAGGGACTGGGGTTAGAGCAGGGGCTGGGGTTAGAGCAGGGGCTGAGGTTAGAACAGGGGCTGGGGTTAGAGCAGGGGATGAGGTTAGAGCAGGGGATGAGGTTAGAACCCCTTCCCCAGACCCTGCTCCAACGCTGGCCCGTGCTCCAGGCCCTGCTCCAACCCCTTCTCCAACCCTGGTCCCTGCTCCAACCCCGGCCACAACCCCTTCTACAACCCCGGCCCCTCCTCCAACCTGGACCCTGCTCCAACCCCGGCCACAACCCTTTCCCCAACCCCGGCCCATGCTCCAACCCTTCCCACAACCCCCGCTCCAACCCAGGCCCCAGCCCCTGATCTAACCCCTTCCCCAGACCCTGCTCCAACGCTGGCCCGTGCTCCAGGCCCTGCTCCAACCCCTTCTCCAGCCCCAGCCCCTGCTCTAACCCCAGTCCCAACCCCTTCTCCAGCCCTTGCTCTAACCCCAGTCCCAACCCCTTCTCCAGCCTCAGCCCCTGCTCTAACCCCAGTCCCAGCCCCTGCTCTAACCCCAGTCCCAGCCCCTGCTCTAACCCCAGCCCCTGCTCTAACCTCAGACCCTGCTCTAACCTCATCCCCTGCTCTAACCTCATCCCCTGCTCTAACCCCAGCCCCTGCTCTAACCTCAGCCCCTGCTCTAAATCAGGGGCTGGGGCCTGGGTTGGAGCGGGGGTTGTGGGAAGGGTTGGAGCATGGGCCGGGGTTGGGGAAAGGGTTGTGGCCGGGGTTGGAGCAGGGTCCAGGTTGGAGGAGGGGCCGGGGTTGTAGATGGGGTTGTGGCCGGGGTTGGAGAAGGTGTTGGGGCTGCAGAGGATGGCGATTTTTCTCTTTCTTTGTCTTCCTGTTTTTTGTCAGCAGTCAGTCGTCCATCTTTTCTGCTTTTCTGCTTTTCTGATAGAACAAGAGAGAAAGGGAGAGAGAGAAAGCGCAAGAGAGCTCTTCAAAGCTGTTTTTTCCCCAAGGAAATCCTATATTATTCTCCTGATTTTGCCTCAATTGTAGATTGTGGAGGGCATCATGAATATTACACTAACCCCTAAAACGCAGACTGCCCCCCGTAGAGACTGAAATTATTCTGTCTGGATTCATTTTTAACATCTGCTAATCAAAGATAAAGGGCAGATTTTAACACTTCAATTAAGGTTTTATTCATGGTCCATAGTCCCATTTTTTTTTCCATAAAAGCGTTGGCAGAGATTTAACTAGGCATGTCAGTTAAGAAAAAAATATGATTTACAATGACGGCCTACAGTGGGTTAACTGCCTTGTTCAGGGGAAGAACGACAGATTTTTACCTTGTCAGCTCGGGATTCGATCCTGGCCCAATGCTCTCAACACTAGGCTACCTGCCGCCCCACTGATATAATGATATAATGATTTCTTGATTTATTTAACATTGATGGAGTTATTGTGAATTGAGTCCTTTGTTTGTGTGTATCTGCATGTGTGTGTGTTTTTTTGCCACAAAGAAACACACACACGAAGAGGACGGTCTTTGTATTTTTCGTAGCTGTCTACATACCACCACAGACCGATGCTGGCACTTAAACCGCACTCAATGAGTTGTAAACCACCATAAGCAAACAGGAAACGCTATACAGAGGCGGCGCTCCTAGTGGCCAGGGACTTTAATGCAGGGAAACTTAAATCAGTTTTACATAATTTCTATCAACATTTTAAATGTGCACCAGAGGGAAAGAAATTCTGGACCACCATTACGCCACACACAGAGATGTGTACAAAGCTCTCCCCCGTCCTCCATTTGGCAAATCTGACCATAATTATATCCTCCTGAGTCCTGCTTACAAGCAAAAACTAAAGCAGGAAGTACCAGTGACTCGATCAATAAAAAAGTGGTCAGATGAAGCAGATGCTAAACTACAGGACTGTTTTGCTAGCACATACTGGAATATGTTCAGGGATTCTTCTGATTGAGGAGTACACCTCATCAGTCACTGGCTTTATCAATAAGTGCATCGAGAACGTAGTCCCCACAGTGACTGTACGTACATACCCCAACCAGAAGCCATGGGTTACAGGCAACATTCGCACTGAGCTAAAGGGTAGAGTTGTCGCTTTCAAGGAGCGGGACTCTAACCCGGAAGCTTATAAGAAGCTTATAAGAAATCCCGCTATGCCCTCCGACAAACAGACAAAGCGTTAATACAGAACTAAGTCGAATCGTACTACACCGGCTTCGGCGCTCGTCGGATGTGGCAGGGCCTGCAAACTATTACAGTCTACAAAGGGAAGCACAGCCAAGAGCTGCCCAGTGACACAAGTCTACCAGACAACCTAAATAACTTCTATGCTCACTTCGAGGCAAGTAACACTGAAACATGCATGGAAGCATCAGCTGTTCCAGATGACTGTGATCGCTCTCTCCGCAGCCGATGTGAGTAAGACATTTAAACAGGTCAACATTCACAAGGCCGCAGGGCCAGACGGATTACCAGGACGTGTACTCATAGCATGCGCTGACAAACTGGAAAGTGTCTTCACTGACATGATCAACCTCTCCTTGTCTGAGTCTGAAATACCAACATGTTTCAAGCAGACCACCATAGTCCCTGTGCCCAAAAACACTAAGGTACCCTGCCTAAATGACTACCGACCCATAGCACTCACATCTGTAGTCATGAAATGCTTTGAAAAGCTGGTCATGGCTCACATCAACAACTTAATCCCAGAAACCCTAGACCCACTCCAATTTGCATACTGCAGAAACATATCCACAGATGATGCAATCTCTATTGCACTCCACACTGCCCTTTCACCCTTTCATTCATTGACTACAGCTCAGCGTTCAACACCATATTGCCCTCAAAGCGCATTACTAAGCTAAGGACCCTTTGACTAAACACCGCCCCCAGGTGGTAAGGGTAGGTAACAACACATCCGCCACGCTAATCCTCAACACGGAGGCCCCTCAGGGGTGCGTGCTCAGTCACCTCCTGTACTCCCTGTTCACTCATAACTGCACGGCCAGGCACGACTCCAACATCATCATTACGTTTGCTGATGACACAACAGTGGTAGGCCTGATCCCTGACAACAAAGAGACAGCCTATAGGGAGGAGGTCAGAGACCTGGCCATGTGGTGCCAGGACACCAACCTCTCCCTCAATGTGATCAAGACAAAGGAGATGATTGTGGACTACAGGAAAAGGAGGACCGAGCACGTCCCATTCTCATCGACTGGGCTGTAGTGGAGCAGGTTGAGAGCTTCAAGTTCCTTGGCGTCCACATCACCAACAAACTAACATTTACATTTACATTTTTACATTTAAGTCATTTAGCAGACGCTCTTACATGGTCCAAGCACAGCAAGACAGTTGTGAAGAGGGCACGACAAAACCTATTCCCCCTCAGGAGTCGGAAAATACTTGGCATGGGTCCTCATATCCTCAAAAGGTTTTACAGCTGCACCATCGAGAGCATCCTGATGGGTTCCATTGCTGCCGGGTATGGCAACTGCTCGGCCTCCGACCGCAAGGCGCTACAGAGGGTAGTGCGTACGGCCCAGTGCATCCCCGGGGCCAAGCTTCCTGCCATCCAGAACCTCTATACCAGGCGGTGTCAGAGGAAGACCCTAGAAATTGTCATAGGCTCCAGCCACCCTGTCATAGATTGTTCTCTCTGCTACCGCACGGCAAGCGGTACCGTAATTCCAAGTCTAGGTCCAAGAGGCTCCTAAATAGCTTCTACCCCCAAGCCATAAGACTCCTGAACATCTAATCAAATGGCTACCCATACTATTTTCATTGCCTTCCCCCCCCCCTCTCTGGAACGCTGCTGCTACTCTCTGTTATTATCTATGCATAGTCACTTTAATAACTCTACCTACATGTACATATTACCTCAATTACCTTTACAACGGTGCCCCCGCACATTGACTCTGTACCGGTACCCCCTGTATATAGCCCCGCTATTGTTATTTACTGCTGTTCTTTAATAATTTCTTATTCTTATCTCTTACTTTTTTTTGGTATTTTCTTATAACTGCATTGTTGGTTAAGGGCTTGTAAGTAAGCATTTCACTGTAAGGTCTAAACCTTTTGTATTTGGCGCATGTGACAAATAACATTTGATTTGAGTGAAAAAGCCCAAAAGTATCCCACCTCTCTGTCAGATAGTGTCTACCTCCTCTCTGTCAGATAGTGTCTCCCTCCTCTCTGTCAGATAGTGTCTCCCTCCTCTCTGTCAGATGGTGTCTCCCTCCTCTCTGTCAGATGGTGTCTCCCTCCTCTCTGTCAGATGGTGTCCATAAATCTCTCCCTCCACACTGCTACCTGACCCTAAATTTCTCCCTCCACACTGCTACCTGACCCTAAAACTCTCTCTCCACACTGCTACCTGACCCTAAATCTCTCCCTCCACACTGCTACCTGACCCTAAATCTCTCCCTCCACACTGCTACCTGACCCTAAAAATCTCTCTCCACACTGCTACCTGACCCTAAATATATCCCTCCACACTGCTACCTGACCCTAAATCTCTCCCTCCACACTGCTACCTGACCCTAAATATCTCCCTCCACACTGCTACCTGACCCTAAAACTCTCCCTCCACACTGCTACCTGACCCTAAATATCTCCCTCCACACTGCTATCTGACCCTAAATCTCTCCCTCCACACTGCTACCTGACCCTAAAACTCTCTCTCCACACTGCTACCTGACCCTAAATCTCTCCCTCCACACTGCTACCTGACCCTAAATCTCTCCCTCCACACTGCTACCTGACCCTAAAAATCTCTCTCCACACTGCTACCTGACCCTAAATATATCCCTCCACACTGCTACCTGACCCTAAATATCTCCATCCACACTGCTACCTGACCCTAAATATCTCCCTCCACACTGCTACCTGACCCTAAATATCTCCCTCCACACTGCTACCTGACCCTAAATATCTCCCTCCACACTGCTACCTGACCCTAAATCTCTCCCTCCACACTGCTACCTGACCCTAAAACTCTCCCTCCACACTGCTACCTGACCCTAAAACTCTCCCTCCACACTGCTACCTGACCCTAAATATCTCCCTCCAGACTGCTACCTGACCCTAAATCTCTCCCTCCACACTGCTACCTGACCCTAAAACTCTCCCTCCACACTGCTATCTGACCCTAAAACTCTCCCTCCACACTGCTACCTGACCTTAAATATCTCCCTCCAGACTGCTACCTGACCCTAAATCTCTCCCTCCACACTGCTATCTGACCCTAAATCTCTCCCTCCACACTGCTACCTGACCCTAAATCTCTCCCTCCACACTGCTACCTGACCCTAAATATCTCCCTCCACACTGCTACCTGACCCTAAAACTCTCCCTCCACACTGCTACCTGACCCTAAATATCTCTCTCCACACTGCTATCTGACCATAAATCTCTCCCTCCACACTGCTACCTGACCCTAAAACTATCTCTCCACACTGCTACCTGACCCTAAAACTCTCCATCCACACTGCTACCTGACCCTAAATATCTCCCTCCACACTGCTACCTGCCCCTAAAACTCTCCCTCCACACTGCTATCTGACCCTAAATCTCTCCCTCCACACTGCTACCTGACCCTAAAACTCTCTCTCCACACTGCTACCTGACCCTAAAACTCTCTCTCCACATTGCTACCTGACCCTAAAACTCTCCCTCCACACTGCTACCTGACCCTAAATATCTCCCTCCACACTGCTACCTGACCCTAAATATCTCCCTCCACACTGCTACCTGCCCCTAAAACTCTCCCTCCACACTGCTATCTGACCCTAAATCTCTCCCTCCACACTGCTACCTGACCCTAAAACTCTCCCTCCACACTGCTACCTGACCCTAAATATCTCCCTCCACACTGCTACCTGACCCTAAATATCTCCCTCCACACTGCTACCTGACCCTAAAACTCTCCCTCCACACTGCTATCTGACCCTAAATTTCTCCCTCCACACTGCTACCTGACCCTAAAACTCTCCATCCACACTGCTACCTGACCCTAAATATCTCCCTCCACACTGCTACCTGACCCTAAATATCTCCCTCCAGACTGCTACCTGACCCTAAATCTCTCCCTCCACACTGCTATCTGACCCTAAATCTCTCCCTCCACACTGCTACCTGACCCTAAATCTCTCCCTCCACACTGCTACCTGACCCTAAATATCTCCCTCCACACTGCTATCTGACCATAAATCTCTCCCTCCACACTGCTACCTGACCCTAAAACTATCTCTCCTCACTGCTACCTGACCCTAAAACTCTCCATCCACACTGCTACCTGACCCTAAATATCTCCCTCCACACTGCTACCTGACCCTAAAACTCTCCCTCCACACTGCTACCTGCCCCTAAAACTCTCCCTCCACACTGCTATCTGACCCTAAATCTCTCCCTCCACACTGCTACCTGACCCTAAAACTCTCCATCCACACTGCTACCTGACCCTAAATATCTCCCTCCACACTGCTATCTGACCCTAAAACTCTCCCTCCACACTGCTACCTGACCCTAAAACTCTCCCTCCACACTGCTACCTGACCCTAAATCTCTCCCTCCACACTGCTATCTGACCCTAAATCTCTCCCTCCACACTGCTACCTGACCCTAAATCTCTCCCTCCACACTGCTACCTGACCCTAAAACTCTCCCTCCACACTGCTACCTGACCCTAAATATCTCCCTCCACACTGCTACCTGACCCTAAATCTCTCCCTCCACACGGCTATCTGACCCTAAATCTCTCCCTCCACACTGCTATCTGACCCTAAATATCTCCCTCCACACTGCTACCTGACCCTAAAACTCTCCCTCCACACTGCTACCTGACCCTGTTAACGTCTCCCTTCATAGGCTGTCCCAAATGTCCCTCTGTTCCCTACATAATGCACTTTTTTTGACCAAATTCCACAGGGCTCTAGTCAAAAGTATTGAACTATGTAGGGAATAGGGGTCCATTTGATAAGCAGTCATAATGTTATCTGACCCTGCAAACCCTGTGTGAATAATTCATAGGCTTGACACCAAATCTCACACAATTTACTCTGTACTGTTTGTCTGGAAACTGTTCACTTCCTTAAGACAAACACAGAGAGTTGTTTCAACTGTGTGTGTGTGTGTGTGTGTGTGTGTGTGTGTGTGTGTGTGTGTGTGTGTGTGTGTGTGTGTGTGTGTGTGTGTGTGTGTGTGTGTGTGTGTGTGTGTGTGTGTGTGTGCAGCATTCAGTCAAATCTACCAGGAACATTCATTCAAACCTACCAGGAACATTCAGTCAAACCTTCTAGCAACATTCAGTCAAACCTTCTAGCAACATTCAATCAAATCTACCAGAAACATTCAGTCAAACCTCCTAGGAACATTCAGTCAAACCTACAAGCAACATTCATTCAAACCTACTAGGAACATTCAGTCAAACCTACCAGGAACATTCATTCAAACCTACTAGGAACATTCAGTCAAACCTTCTAGCAACATTCATTCAAACCTTCTAGCAACATTCAGTCAAACCTTCTAGCAACATTCATTCAAACCTTCTAGCAACATTCAGCCAAATCTACCAGGAACATTCAGTCAAACCTTCTAGCAACATTCATTCAAATCTACCAGGAACATTCAGTCAAACCTACCAGGAACATTCATTCAAACCTACTAGGAACATTCATTCAAACCTACTAGGAACATTCATTCAAACCTTCTAGCAACATTCAGTCAAACCTACCAGGAACATTCATTCAAACCTACTAGGAACATTCATTCAAACCTTCTAGCAACATTCAGTCAAACCTACCAGGAACATTCATTCAAACCTACCAGGAACATTCATTCAAACCTTCTAGCAACATTCATTCAAACCTACCAGGAACATTCATTCAAACCTTCTAGCAACATTCATTCAAACCTACCAGGAACATTCATTCAAACCTACCAGGAACATTCATTCAAACCTACCAGGAACATTCAGTCAAACCTACCAGGAACATTCAGTCAAACCTACCAGGAACATTCAGTCAAACCTACCAGGAACATTCATTCAAACCTTCTAGCAACATTCATTCAAACCTACCAGGAACATTCAGTCAAACCTACTTGGAATATTCTGTCAAATCACCTAGGAACTTAATTAAGTTGATGTACAATAACGTATCATGCCTTTATCATCAGCTTTTATTTGTCAGGCTGTTTTACAAGGAAATATTCAGAGACTATACTTAGACAGTGCATAGTGCTGCATCACAGACAGACAGACAGACAGACAGACAGACAGACAGGCAGACAGGCAGGCAGGCAGGCAGGCAGGCAGGCAGGCAGGCAGGCAGGCAGGCAGGCAGGCAGGCAGACAGATCATGTATATGACATTAATATTGATGACTGCTCATTCTGTTTTGCCCTCCAACTCCTTGTGAGTCATAGCATCGCCTCGCCATCATCTTACAACACACACACACCCTCTACATTATTTTCCATCGATGGAGTGGAGGTTGGATCCTAAATTACACCCTATTCCCTATGTCGTGCACTTCTTTTGACCAGGCCCCATAGGGCTATATATGGAATAGGGTGTGATTTGGGATGCATACGGGCATTATGGAACCATAGTTTACTTTTCAATTATGCTGCCGCTGTTTGTTGCCGGAATTTAAAATGATAATGAAGTGGTTATTGTCTGGCGGGGCCCCGCGCGGGGAGGGGAGGGTCGATGTTGGGAATGTGGTGTGTGTGCCATGCGCTACCATCGTAAATCTCCTGATTGTCACCCGCGGTGCTGAGATGGATTCTCCTCTCTTCTGCTTGTCTCATAACCTGTAGAGCAGAACCTAGGGAGGAAACACACACACACACACACACACACACACACACACACACACACACACACACACACACACACACACACACACACACACACACACACACACACACACACACACACACACACACACACAGAGAGACACACATACGTACACACAGAGAGACACACAAGTACATACGCACACACGCACACAAACAGGAGGCAGCAGTAGAACAATTAATGGAAGGAAGGAAATTCTTGAGAGTGGTAAACAATAGCAGATTAATGGGTCCTCTGCATCATTCATTTACACACTAATGGAAAGTAGAAATTATTCTATTTACCAAGAATATTGATATGTTCTGCTATATTCAGCTATTTATTTATATATATTCTAGGTCTTTCCATTTAAATGGAACACCTTTCAAATGGTAATTCAGGTATGCTAGCGGTTAAGAGAGTTGGGTCAGTAACGGAAAGGTTGCTGGTTTGAATCCCTGAGCCGACTAGGTGAACAATCTGTTGATCTGCCCAAGAGCAAGGCACGTAACTCTGTTCATCTGGCCTGTTTTGTGTGCAATCCCATGAGACACACGTATAAGTGCTCTGTATAATTTATATTGGCTAGATTCATGAAAAACCCAATGGTATGACGCTCTAGCCACCCACTCAATTCAATTTATTTGACATTTCTGCCTGCTAAACTGACTCCAACTCATTTAGAGGAGAGGCAATCTCACCAAATAGCCAGTTGATTGCACAGTTCATTTATCCAACAGGTCATTCAGCAATGGCAGTCTGTTCGTGAAGTTCAGCCATCTGTATTAGCTAGGGATGTGATGACTCCAGAGAGAAAGCTTGATCATGTTCATGCATTTAAACATTCAACTTTAATAAAGTAGCCTAGTACATGTATTTGATCTCTATATGATTGCTATAGAACTTAGTATCTACAGATCTACTGTCTTAATGGGATCATTCTTGATGTCACAGAGAATCTTCCTGCGCAGCAGGACATGCAAATTGTAGTGTATTTGAGGTTTAAAAAGCCCCTAACGAGAAATGTATCAACCTCTAAAAAATGTCCATTAATTATAATCCACATAATTATTCACATTTTCTGTTGCTGCAGGATTATTTTTCTGCTGTGAGAAACAGGGTTCAATTAAGATAACACATCTGTACTAACTCAACAACAATTTTGATATTATGTAGATTGGAGATGGAGATGAATTGTGGAATTAAAGACGTCCTCCAGCGATTTGAGCAAAATAGTGTTTTTTATACACAACTGCAAACTTCAAGGAGTAGGGCATTCAATCAGTTGGTTTGTGGTGGTGTCATCGGCCTCCCCTTTGCTTGAGGAACAATAGAGAAGTGATAGAGCACAAAAGAGGTAAGGCCCTCCTCCTCTTGTGTTATGACACAGCTCACCTGGACCACCTATTGAGACGAGTCTTTTGTTAAGTAAATCAGGTGTTAAATGAGGTGAAAAGGAGACTGGAGTGCCACTGTGAACTCGCTCCCCTGATTAGTATTGCTGTAGGTCAATCAAACCATGGAGTCTGGAGAGAATTGAAACAAAAAGCCTCTGGCCTGTTTGATATGTATGCTATTTAAGGTCTGAAGGTTGTAGTTGTATTAAACTAGTGTTGTCAGCTTACTTCTTACCAGTAGACCTATGCAGTGTATATTGCTTGGGAACTGACTCCGTACTGTAGTGACCCCTGTCCGCTTTTATTCATCCTTTAGTTACCATTGTAACCACAAGTACTCATATCAAATCAAATGTATTGGTGACGTACACGTGTTTAGCAGATGTTATTGCGAGTGTAGCGAATTGCTTGTGCTTCTAGCTCTGCCAGTGCAGTAATATCTAACAGTCTATATCAACTGTATGTAGGGGTGAGTGACGGATGGCTAACTCTTCAGCTACACTACACGTGTCACCGTCAATGTGATGTTCTGCCGGCTACACAAAATACAACCAAAATCCCCCCCAAAAATCCTAGTTATTTCCATTCACAAGATAGAATCAAGACTTTAACCTTGATGATTGTTGAGCTTGGATGTTGCCATTGGACGTGGTTTCAAAGGAAGCATTTCCTCAATGGCTGATGGCAATAACGGGTGCCCGATCGCTGAAGTGTAGCAGGGACGTAAGAATTTAGTTTTTTCTTTTCCTTTTTTCAGCAGATCTGGGGTTCAGGCAGCTGTGGACTCTGACTTTCTGACTCTAACTCTCAGCCCCTCTGACTCTATGCCTCTCTGACTCTCTAACTCTCTGCTCCTCTGACTCTATGGCTCTCTGAATATATGCCTCTCTGACTCTTTAACTATATGCCTCTCTGACTCTCTAACTCTCTGCCCCTCTGACTCTATGCCTCTCTGACTCTATGCCTCTCTGACTCTCAAACTCTCTGCCCTTCTGATTATATGCCTCTCTGACTCTCTAACTCTCTGCTCCTCTGACTCTATGGCTCTCTGACTCTATGCCTCTCTGACTCTTTAACTCTATGCCTCTCTGACTCTCTAACTCTCTGCCCCTCTAACTCTCTGCCCCTCTGACTATGCCTCTCTGACTCTATGCCTCTCTGACTCTCAAACTCTCTGCCCTTCTGATTATATGCCTCTCTGTCTCTCAAACTCTCTGCCCTTCTGATTATATGCCTCTCTGACTCTCTAACTCTCTGCTCCTCTGACTCTATGGCTCTCTGACTCTATGCCTCTCTGACTCTTTAACTCTATGCCTCTCTGACTCTCTAACTCTCTGCCCCTCTAACTCTCTGCCCCTCTGACTATGCCTCTCTGACTCTATGCCTCTCTGACTCTCAAACTCTCTGCCCTTCTGATTATATGCCTCTCTGTCTCTCAAACTCTCTGCCCTTCTGACTCTATGCCTCTCTGACTCTCTAACTCTCTGCTCCTCTGACTCTATGGCTCTCTGACTCTATGCCTTTCTGACTCTTTAACTCTATGCCTCTCTGACTCTCTAACACTCTGCCCCTCTGACTATATGCCTCTCTGACTCTCTAACTATCTGCCCCTCTGACTATATGCCTCTCTGACTCTATGCCTCTCTGACTCTATGTATTTCTGACTCTATGCCTCTCTGACTCTATGCCTCTCTGCCTCTTTGACTCTCTGCCCCTCTGACTCTATGCATTTCTGACTCTATGCCTCTCTGACTCTATGTCTCTCTGACTCTATGCCTCTCTGCCTCTATGCCTCTTTGACTCTCTGCATCTGACTCTATGCCTGTCTGACTCTATACCTATCTCACTCTATGCCTCTGACTCTCTGACTTTTGCCTCTTTGACTCTCTGCCTCTGACTCTATGCCTGTCTGACTCTATACCTATCTGACTCTGACTCTCTGACTTTTGCCTCTCTGACTCTCTGCCTCTCCGACTCCCCGACTCTCTGATTGTAATGAGACTCCGTGTGGAAACTGGTGCAGACGGTGGAAACGTGTGTGTGTTTCAGTGACGTATCACTCCGCTCCGCTGTGACAGCTGGTCAGACGTTTGACCCGGGTTAGACCTCTCTCCAAGCTACCTTACAATAGTTATGTATTCATCTCTGATTGGAATATAGAGAAGGGAGTCTAAAGGGATACTTTTTCATAGCTATCCTTCCATAGGCATTGACACTAGGGGAAAGATGGCTCATTCTCGTGCCTACTGAGCTGTTGTGTATCTGTCAAGTTTTGAGTTGTGAGGAGGAGTTAACAGCAAGGGGTTTTAATGCTCAGCAGCCATTTTGAGGAAGAGTTAGGAATGTGTCTAGCTAGTGGATCAAGAGAGGAACATGGGGAAAAGTGTGGTGAATGGGGTGGGAGGAAAGGTGAGAGAGAGGTACAGCGATGAGAGAAAGGTCTGTGTGACAGATTTACACTTTCAGTAAAAACACAATTAATACCATTCCAAACCAGTTTTATGGCCTGAGAACAAAAGGTTGAATTTCTCTCTCTTTTAATTCATTAGACTTTATTGACATGGCAAGTTAAATAACTTACATAGTCAAAGCAACAATGGTTGGACTAACATTAATACGAATGATAATGCTAATAGTAGGCCTAGTGGTAATGCTATTAACATTAACAGCAACTACAACAACAATAGTAATGTGAATAATAATACATCTAAGTAATTGTAGTAGACTAGTGTTAACATGGCTGAAAAGACACATGGCATGGTATGAAAGCCAAAACAAAATGGCAAATACTATTGTTACATTGTACTTTTCACTGGCTGTCTTTCAGATTGTGACAGGACACCACATATTTGGCTGACAAAACTGCACATTTTGGGTTTTCACCCAATAAATATTATATTTTTTCCTCATCTTTTACAGTTTTAAATTATTTGTAATGAATGATACTTTTCTGAAAGATTCTCATAGGTCTGAGTATTTGACACAATGTAATAGGAAATGCTCTCTGTCTCTCTGCCTTTCTCTCTGCCTTTCTCTCTGCCTTTCTCTCTCTCTCTCTCTCTCTCTCTCTCTCTCTCTCTCTCCCTCATCTCTCTCTCTCTCTATCTCTCTCTTTCTCTCTCTCTGTATCTATTTTTCTCTTTTTCTCTCTGCCTTACTCCCTCTTCTCTCTCTCTCTCTCTCTCCCTCTCTCTGCCTTTCTCTCTCTCTCTCTTTCTCGCGCTTTCTCTCTCTGCCTTTCTCTCTCTCTCATTTCATTTCAATTCAATTCAAGGGGCTTTATTGGCATGAGAAACATATGTTAACATTGCCAAAGCAAGTGAAGTAGATAACATACAAAAGTGAAATAACAATAAAAATGAACAGTAAGCATTACACTCACAGAAGTGTAATGGGAGTTTAATGGGAGTTTATCAAAATCGGGTTTGTGTTCGAATTCTTTGTGGATCTGTGTAATCTGAGGGAAATATGTGTCTCTAATATGGTCATACATTTGGCAGGAGGTTAGGAAGTGCAGCTCAGTTTCCACCTCATTTTGTGGGCAGTGTGCACATAGCCTGTCTTCTCTTGAGAACCAGGTCTGTCTACGGCGGCCTTTCTCAATAGCAAGGCTATGCTCACTGAGTCTGTACATAGTCAAAGCTCTCCTTAAGTTTGGATCAGTCACAGTGGTCAGGTTTTCTGCCTGCCCTCTGTTTAGGGCCAAATAGCATTCTAGTTTGCTCAGTTCTTTTGTAAATTCTTTGTAATGTGTCAAGCAATTCTCTTATTGTTCTCTCATGATTTGGTTGGGTCTAATTGTGCTGCTGTCCTGGGGCTCTGTGGGGTGTGTTTGTGTTTGTGTTTGTGAACAGAGCCCCAGGACCAGCTTGCTTAGGGGACTCTTCTCCAGGTTCATCTCTCTGTATGTGATGGCTTTGTTATGGAAGGTTTGGGAATCGCTTCCTTATAGGTGGTTGTAGTCTAGAATGTTGTAGAATGTCTATTTTCTGGATTTTGATAATTAGCGGGTATCGGCCTAATTCTGCTCTGCATGCATTATTTGGTGTTTTGCGTTGTACACGGAGGATATTTTTGCAGAATTCTCCATGCAGAGTCTCAATTTGGTGTTTGTCCCATTTTGTGAATTCTTGGTTGGTGAGCGGACCCCTCTCTCTCTTTCTTTCTCTCTCTTCCTCTCTGCCTTTCTCTCTCTCTCTTTCTCTCTCTTTCTCTCTCTGCCTCTCTCTCTCTCTCTCTCCACAAACACACATGCACTCATGCACACACACCTGTCCCACGAGACCTAATAACTGTGAAGAGTTTACAGAAAAATATGCAGCACCTCTATTATGACCAATGAATGCACAGGAACATATGCATAATCGTTAGCACGTCCTCAACTCTAGGGCCATTCACTTGTTTTCCCAGCTCTGAGTCATCCACATCTCCGGATACAGTTTTTTTTCTACCTTTTATCTTTTCATCCATCCCTCTAAAACTACTCTGTCACCGTCTGGTTCGGCACTCTTCATTCTTTGGTTAACAATGCATCAGCTCACTGGTCCTCTTGTACTATTAGTATCTCTCTGTACCGTCAGCCCACTGGCCCTCTTCAATCATTTGGGTTTGTAATGTACCAACCCACTTCTCTGTACATCAGTGCTGGTACTATTCAACTGTTAGGTTCTCTCTGTACCATCAGCCCTGTTACTATTCAACTGTTTGGTCCCATTTATACCATCAGCCCTTGTACTATTCAACTGTTAGGTTCTCTCTGTACCCATCGGCCCTGTTGCTATTCAACTGTTTGGTTCTCTCTGTACCCATCAGCCCTGGTACTATTCAACTGTTTGGTTCTCTCTGTACCCATCATCCCTGGTACTATTTAAATGTTTGGTTCTCTCTGTACACATCAGCCCTGGTACTATTCAACTGTTTGGTTCTCTCTGAACCTATCAGCCCTGATACTATTCAACTGTTTGGTTCTCTCTGTACCCATCAGCCCTGGTACTATTCATCTGTTAGGTTCTCTCTGTACCCATCAGCCCTGATACTATTCAACTGTTTGGTTCTCTCTGTACCCATCAGCCCTGATACTATTCATCTGTTAGGTTCTCTCTGTACCCATCAGCCCTGGTACTATTCAACTGTTTGGTTCTCTCTGTACCCATCAGCCCTGATACTATTCAACTGTTTGGTTCTCTCTGTACCCATCAGCCCTGATACTATTCAACTGTTTGGTTCTCTCTGTACCCATCAGCCCTGATACTATTCAACTGTTTGGTTCTCTCTGTACCCATCAGCCCTGATACTATTCATCTGTTAGGTTCTCTCTGTACCCATCAGCCCTGGTACTATTCAACTGTTTGGTTCTCTCTGTACCCATCAGCCCTGATACTATTCAACTGTTTGGTTCTCTCTGTACCCATCAGCCATGGTACTATTCAACTGTTTGGTTATCTCTGTACCCATCAGCCCTGGTACTATTCAACTGTTAGGTTCTCTCTGTACCCATCAGCCCTGGTACTATTCAACTGTTAGGTTCTCTCTGTACCCATCAGCCCTGGTACTATTCAACTGTTAGGTTCTCTCTGTACCCATCAGCCCTGGTACTATTCAACTGTTAGGTTCTCTCTGTACCCATCAGCCCTGGTACTATTCAACTGTTTGGTTATCTCTGTACCCATCAGCCCTGGTACTATTCAACTGTTAGGTTCTCTCTGTACCCATCAGCCCTGGTACTATTCAACTGTTTGGATCTCAAAGCCTTAGCCACTTCTACTTTCCACCATTTAGCTCTCACATTATGACCAGCCCACTTTCTCAATTTACCACCCCAATCCAACTGTTTAGTTTGGTTCTTAATCTAGCAGTCTATTTGATCTCTTACCCTGTTTGGTTATCCATGCGTCACCACACTTGATTGTTGTCTTCCACCATTTGCCTGTGTTCCTACTTCCATCTATTCATCCATCCATCATCCATCCATCCATCCTTCCATCAACAGTAATGAAGAGAGTGAGGAACGCTCACTGACTGATGTAAATCCACCTTAACACTGACATGTTAACACTGTCAACAGATACTACACTCATCCTTTCAACTATCCCTCCTTTCTGATCCATCTTCCTTCCTCCTCCCATTCATTCAACTCAAAGCTTCTAAACAAGATGGTACATGGCATGTCATTGTGATGTTACTGTGAAATGAATCATTTCCATGAGAAGGAGCATCATGAAATGGTGTTCTTCTGCTTTTCTCATGTACTGATGTATCTAACTGACTCTGATGTTGGGGATAACTAGACATTACAATTACACCCTCAACCATCCTTTTCTACTTATTTAGCTGTGTGTGTGTGTATGTGTCTCTGTGTCTCTCTGTGTGTGCGTGTGTGTGTGTGTGTGTGTGTGTGCGTGCGTGCGTGCGTGTGTGTGTGATCACAGATGCACAGTTACATATGTATTCATAGCAATTATGTTGTCTATGGGTGCTTCTGAAATCGCCACTTTTTCCCTGCTGTAGATATATGTGAACCCAATATGCATGCAACACAGTTATGATACATTATGTTACAGACACAAGTTACGTATGTTTTGTTACAGATGCATTTCCATTGCTTTTAATTGTATATGTCTCCTGTGATTTCCACTCCTTTGTTGACAAAAGCTATACAGGTAATGAGGTATAGGTAATCCATGAGTGATGCCTGGTATTTATAGGTAATCCATGAGTGATGCCTGGTATTTATAGGTAATCCATGAGTGATGCCTGGTATTTATAGGTAATCCATGAGTGATGCCTGGTATTTATAGGTAATCCATGAGTGATGCCTGGTATTTATAGGTAATCCATGAGTGATGCCTGGTATTTATAGGTAATCCATGAGTGATGCCTGGTTTTTATAGGTATTCCATGAGTGATGCCTGGTATTTATAGGTAATCCATGAGTGATGCCTGGTATTTATAGGTAATCCATGAGTGATGCCTGGTTTTTATAGGTAATCCATGAGTGATGCCTGGTATTTATAGGTAATCCATGAGTGATGCCTGGTATTTATAGGTAATCCATGAGTGATGCCTGGTTTTTATAGGTAATCCATGAGTGATGCCTGGTATTTATAGGTAATCCATGAGTGATGCCTGGTTTTTATAGGTAATCCATGAGTGATGCCTGGTTTTTATAGGTATTCCATTAGTGATGCCTGGTATTTATAGGTAATCCATGAGTGATGCCTGGTTTTTATAGGTATTCCATTAGTGATGCCTGGTATTTATAGGTAATCCATGAGTGATGCCTGGGTCTGAGTACATAATGTCTTTGTGTTTGAGTTTGTATTGAAGTCTTAACTGTCTGTTGTATATTCCTCTTTATATTCCTCCTATCACCATTCTCCTCTTTACGTGCCGCTTCCAGACATTATTACGACCCGGTCTGGTCAATATAAAATTGTATCAGTGGTCACTCAGGAACTAAATAATACAGGAATAATTCCTGGCTGAATGTTGATGTAATACGTATTCTCCTATAGACGATAGGCAGTACGTGTTGTGAGGTTTAAAGGTATTTATGTTTGTAACTTGTAAATAGTTGTCTTCTCAGATTGCATCAGGGGGCAACACACACACACACACACACACACACACACACACACACACACACACACACACACACACACACACACACACACACACACACTTTTAATCCTTTAAAATGACTTGACTCTGATGAGAGGTACAGTAAGTCACTACGGGAATTTTTCCACTACGGAACTTTAAATGATACAATGGTTTGTATGGTCTTGTTTTGAAAGTCTCAACATCATGCTGTCATAAGAAAATGCACTTCTTAGTCTTTCCTTTTGCCTTTCACATCTGGCTCGTCATGTATCTGTGTGTTTCTACACTCCATAATAAGCAGATGAAAGACGTCTCTCAGATGCTACTGCTGTGTCAAAAGGCCACCCACTAGACAGCTACGGACTGCTGAACACCCCTGTCCCGTAATTGAATCATTATCTGGTTATCCATCAGAAAGCCAGAATCAATGTCTGGAGGATCAATGGCCATGAATTCATGAACCATGAATCAAAATGTGTGTGTGTGTGTGTGTGTGTGTGTGTGTGTGTGTGTGTGTGTGTGTGTGTGTGTGTGTGTGTGTGTGTGTGTGTGTGTGTGTGTGTGTGTGTGTGTGCCTTGTTTCATGTTCTCAGCCATGAGTCAATGGACATTCATTATCGTCATGTGTTCCTATTGACATGGAGTAAATGATAGTTGTTGATGACAACTATCATTATGAGGTCTGAGAGTCACACGGAGGATGGATTCTCTTACTCATCTATGTGCTTGTACATTACCAAACACATCCTCATCAATGTCTCAAGAGCATTGGTTGTTCTCCTCACTGCAACAGCCTGGTCCCTATGTATCTGATGATGACCATGGGATTTGGCAAGACAGCACAAACAGATATGTGACCAGGCTATCACTGCAGGGTCTGAGTGACTCCAGAGTGTGTTTCCAGGCTATCACTGCAGGGTCTGAGTGACTCCAGGGTGTGTTACCAGGCTATCACTGCAGGGTCTGAGTGACTCCAGGGTGTGTTACCAGGCTATCACTGCAGGGTCTGAGTGACTCCAGAGTGTGTTACCAGGCTATCACTGCAGGGTCTGAGTGACTCCAGAGTGTGTTACCAGGCTATCACTGCAGGGTCTGAGTGACTCCAGGGTGTGTTACCAGGCTATCACTGCAGGGTCTGAGTGACTCCAGGGTGTGTTACCAGGCTATCACTGCAGGGTCTGAGTGACTCCAGGGTGTGTTACCAGGCTATCACTGCAGGGTCTGAGTGACTCCAGGGTGTGTTACCAGGCTATCACTGCAGGGTCTGAGTGAATCCAGAGTGTGTTACCAGGCTATCACTGCAGGGTCTGAGTGACTCCAGGGTGTGTTACCAGGCTATCACTGCAGGGTCTGAGTGACTCCAGGGTGTGTTACCAGGCTATCACTGCAGGGTCTGAGTGACTCCAGGGTGTGTTACCAGGCTATCACTGCAGGGTCTGAGTGACTCCAGGGTGTGTTACCAGGCTATCACTGCAGGGTCTGAGTGACTCCAGAGGGTTGTTATGTTACTATCCTAGCTCCTCACTACAGGCTCTTTAATATAGTACATACATATTCAACACGTTAGCCAGTAGTGAGGCCTCAACACAAAGAGTGAGTGACATTATCTTCTGGCTGTGGCGATAGGCTTTTCTATCTGAGCACTACAGCCCTGACAGGACAATGAGCTTAGAGTGCAAACACAAGGCCAACCAGGCCTTTTCATTAGGCAGTCTGTGTGGACCGTGTGTCTGTTGTGACAGCTCTGTGTTGGATTTTTACCATTCATTCCATCCTGAATGTGTATTACTTCTGCCCACGTCTCTTCTCATGCTTTGTGTGCCCATTGTGACTCAGACCATGTTCACCTGTGGTTTCCTTTTCTTTCCTTTCGGTGTCACTAGCTTCTAGATATCAGCTTTTATTTTGAAACACACAGACCCTCCCCTGGACTTAAGTGTCTCTGTTCCATGTTTCTTTCTGGCTGTGTTCTGTCTCCTGTGCCACCATTGTGTTGTACACAAGGGAAGGTTAGTGGCTGTATCCCTCCCTCCCTCGCTCCCTGCCTCCTTGGGCGGTGGAGACACCTGGCTCAGGATTTGGTCTTGTCTTTATCCAGGCTGTGCCCATGGTGTCGTGCCACAGAGTGTCTCTGAGATATCTTGCTGCTGCTGTCCTCTTAAAGCAGGATCTAAGTGGGACATCTATCTACTAATGCTCCATCTGGCGAGAGGAGAGGAGGAGAGGAGAGGAGGAGAGGTGCATAAAGGAGAGGAGGAAAGAGGAAACGAGCAGGGAGGAGAAAATGAAAGAGTAGAAGAGAGAGAATAGAGGAGAAATGAGAGAATAGAGGAGAGGAGAAGAGAGGAGTAATTGAGAATATCACATACATTTGAAGTAAGTATTCACTGTGTGAGGGTGTACGTGTGTGTGTATGTGTGTGTGTGCGTACGTGCATGTGTATCTATGCGAGTAAGTGTGTGTGTGTGTGTGTGTGTGTGTGTGTGTGTGTGTGTGTGTGTGTGTGTGTGTGTGTGTGTGTGTGTGTGTGTGTGTGTGTGTGTGTGTGTGTGTGTGTGTGTGTACGAAAGAGTATTTTTGACTAGTTTTGTTATTTCCAACTGAGGGGTGCTCTAATGCATACAAAGTTATTCCAGTAGTCATGTTCTGAGGGAATGTTTTGTGTATGGATGCCAAGGTGCTTGTTGTTCTCGTGTAATGTGAGTGTTTGTGTAAGGATGGTACACTCTTAGAAAAAAGGGTCTAAGTAGAACTATGTAGGGTTCTTCGGTTTGTCCCAATAGGGTAGTGGTGTGATGTTTCACAGATATTCTCAACCTGTCTAATCGCATAGTAAGTTAAAGATACATATTTTTATTAAAAGTATTATTATATTGTTGATTGACTGACAATGGTTTTCTAAATGTCCCAACACTGCTATTTCTAGGGTTCATTTTAGATCCATGTTGTGATTTTTCAGCCATTCCTGAACCTGTGACCAGAAACAAGCTACATAGGGGCAATACCAGAATAAATGATCTAATGATTCTGTCTCGTCAAAGCAAAATCTGCAGAGCTGAGATAGTTGTATGCCCCTTACTGTATAAATAACATTATGTTTGTGGCAATAATTCTGTACAGTAATTTAAAAACTAAAAGTTTTGAATTAGGCTTCGTTTTGCGTATCAGTTCATAAACCATGTGCCATGGAATCGGCACATCGAAAATCTCTTCCCAACTATTTTTCAACCGCCGTGGTCAACATTTAGGTCCTCAAGAAAAACTGATATATTTTTTTATTTATGACAATATATTTTTCTCCCAGTTTTGATCTTTAATAATAAGCAGACAAACAAGTTACCAACCTTCTCCCCCTTCCACTTGCCCCCTCCATTGTTGCGGTAATGCTGCAATCAGTTGGTTGTAATTTTGGATAGAGCAAATATTTCCATATATTTTTGTTAACTGCACACGTTGGGGCAGCAGGTAGCTTAGTGGTTAGAGCATTGGACCAGTAACTGAAAGGTTGCTGGATCGAATCCCCGAACTGACAAGGTAAAAATCTGTTGTTCTGCCCCTGAACAAGGCAGTTAACCCACTGTTGTAACGATTTTCGTCGTCAGATGAAGAGTAGTCGGACCAAAGCGCAGCGTGGTAAGTGTTCATGTTATATTTATTAAAACAGAACACTCAACAAAATAACAAAGAGAATGAACGAAAACAAAACAGTCCTGTCAGGTGCAGCAACACAAAACAGAAAACAACTACCCACAAAACACAGGTGGGAAAAGGCTACCTAAGTATGGTTCTCAATCAGAGATAACGATAGACAGCTGCCTCTGATTGAGAACCACACCCTGCCAAACACACAGAAATAGAAAACATAGAACACAAAGCATAGAATGCCCACCCCAACTCACGCCCTGACCTAACCAAAATAGAGACATTAAAAAGGAACTAAGGTCAGGGCGTGACAACTGTAGGCTGTCATTGTAGATAAAAATGTGTTCTTAACTGACTTGCCTAGTTACATTTAAAACATAACTCCACCTTTCCTATTCATAATATCATTAACAAAGATAATTCCTATTTTTTTTTTTACCATGTTTTTTTATCAGTTAGTATATTTGAATTTAACCAAATAATTGTTGTAATCTTTGTTATGTCTTTTCTGGAGGATGAAACTGGAATTGCAACCAGCTTTTTATGGCTTGTTTTAGAAAGGGCTATATTTAGAAAACGGTTCCATTTTTGATTGACTGAAAGTGAGAGTGTCACGTTCCTGACCTGTTTTCTGTTGTTTGGTATGTGTTTATTGGTCAGGGCGTGAGTTTTGGGTGGGCAGTCTATGTTTTCTGTTTCTATGTTGGTTTTGGGTTGCCTGGTATGGCTCTCAATTAGAGGCAGGTGTTTGACGTTTCCTCTGATTGAGAGTCATATTAAGGTAGGTTGTTCTCACTGTTTGTTTGTGGGTGATTGTCTTCCGTGTCAGTAGATGTTACCACACGGGACTGTTTCGGTTTGTCTGTTCCTGTTCGTGTGTTCTTCGTTTCATGTAAGTTCGTAAGTTTAGGTCTGTTTAGTTCGTTTTGTTATTTTGTATTTCTATAGTGTTATTTCGTGTTTCGTCGTTTTGTTTATTAAATCATTATGAATTCACACCCCGCTGCACTTTGGTCAAATCACTACTCCTCCTCTTCGTATGAAGAGGAGGAGGAACACCGTTACAGAATCACCCACCAAACCCAGATCAAGCAGCGGGTTAACGGACAGCAACGACAGCAGCAGTGGGTCAAGGAGGATTGGACATGGGAAGAGATTCTGGACGGAGAAGGACCCTGGGCAGAGCCAGAGGAGTGTCGCCGTCCCAAGGCGGAGCTGGAGGCATCTAAAGCGGAGAGGCGACGATATGAGGAGGCAGCACGGAAGAAAGGCTGGAAGCCCGCAAGTACAACCCAAAAATTTCTTGGGGGGGGGGCTAAAGGGTAGTGTGGCGAAGTCAGGTAGGAGACCTGCGCCAACTTCCCGGGCTTACCGTGGAGAGCGAGAGTACGGGCAGACACCGTGTTACGCAGTAGAGCGCATGGTGTCTCCTGTACGTGTTCATAGCCCGGTGCGGGTTATTCCACCTCCCCGCACTAGCCGGGCTAGAGTGAGCATTGAGCCAAGTGCCATGAAGCCGGCTCAACATATCTGGCCTCCAGTACGTCTCCTCGGGCCGGTGTACATGGCACCAGCCTTACGCATGGTGTCCCCGGTTCGCCAACACAGCCCAGTGCGGGTTATTCCACCTCCCCGCACTGGACGGGCTACGGGGAGCATGCAACCAGGTAAGGTTGGGCAGGCTCAGTGCTCAAGGGAGCCAGTACGCCTGCACGGTCCGGTATATCCGGCGCCACCTTCCCGCCCCAGCTCAGTACCACCAGTGCCTACACCACGCACCAGGCTTCCAGTGCGTCTCCAGAGCCCTGTTCCTCCTCCACGCACTCTCCCTGTGGTGCGTGTCTCAAGCTCAGTGCCTCCAGTTTCGGCACCACGCATCAAGCCTCCTGTGCGTCTCCAGAGCCCTGTACGCACTGTTCCTTCTCCCCGCACTCGCCCTGAGGTGCGTGCCCTCAGCCCGGTACCTCCAGTTCCGGTACCACGCACCAGTCCTATAGTGCGCATCGAGAGTCCAGTGTGCCCTGTTCCTGCTCCCCGCACTAGCCTTGAGGTGCGTGTCTCCAGTCCGGTACCACCAGTTCCGGCACCACGCACCAGGCCTACTGTGCGCCTCAGCAGGTCAGAGTCGGCTGTCTGCCCAACGCCGCCTGCACTGCTCGTCTGCCCAGCACCGTCTGAGCCATCTGTCTGCCCAGCACCGTCTGAGCCATCTGTCTGTCCAGCGCCGTCTGAGTCATCTGTCTGTCCAGCGCCGTCTGAGTCATCTGTCTGTCCAGCGCCGTCTGTCCAGCGCCGTCTGAGCCATCCGTCTGTCCAGCGCCTTCTGAGCCATCCGTCTGCCCAGCGCCTTCTGAGCCATCCGTCTGCCACGAGCCATTAGAGCCGCCCGTCTGTCCCGAGCCATTAGAGCCGTCCGTCAGTCAGGAGCCGCTAGAGCCGTCCGTCAGTCAGGGGCTGCCAGAGCCGCCAGCCAGTCAGGAGCTGCCAGAGCCGCCAGCCAGTCAGGAGCTGCCAGAGCCGCCAGCCAGTCAGGAGCTGCCAGAGCCGCCATCCAGTCAGAAGCTGCCAGAGCCGCCAGCCAGTCAGGAGCTGCCAGAGCCGCCAGCCAGTCAGGAGCTGCCAGAACCGCCAGCCAGTCAGGAGCTGCCAGAGCTGCCCTACAGTCATGAGCTGCCCTACAGTCATGAGCTGCCCTACAGTCATGAGCTGCCCTTCAGTCATGAGCTGCCCTTCAGTCATGAGCTGCCCTTCAGTCATGAGCTGCCCTCCAGTCATGAGCTGCCCTCCAGTCATGAGCTGCCCTCCAGTCATGAGCTGCCCTCCAGTCATGAGCTGCCCTCCAGTCATGAGCTGCCCTCCAGTCATGAGCTGCCCTCCAGTCATGAGCTGCCCTCCAGTCATGAGCTGCCACTCAGTCCGGAGCTGCCACCCAGTCCGGAGCTGCCACCCAGTCCGGAGCTGCCACCCAGTCCGGAGCTGCCACCCAGTCCGGAGCTGCCATTAGTACAGAGTTGTCCCTCTGTCCTAAGCTACCTCTCTGTCCGGAGCTACCTCTCTGTCCGGAGCTACCTCTCTGTCCTGAGCTGTCTCCTCTATGTAGGAGGGGCCTTAGTGAAGGTTCCTGGACCATGGTCGGGGGCGAGGGTCGCCACTCAAAGGACGCGAAGGAGAGGGACAAAGACAGTGGTGGAGTGGTGTCCTCGTCCACCGCCGGAGCCGCCACCGCGGACAGATGCCCACCCAGACCCTCCCCTTGAGTTGTAGGGGTGCGCCCGGAGTTCGCACCTTGAGGGGGGGGTTCTGTCACGTTCCTGACCTGTTTTCTGTTGTTTGGTATGTGTTTATTGGTCAGGGCGTGAGTTTTGGGTGGGCAGTCTATGTTTTCTGTTTCTATGTTGGTTTTGGGTTGCCTGGTATGGCTCTCAATTAGAGGCAGGTGTTTGACGTTTCCTCTGAGAGTCATATTAAGGTAGGTTGTTCTCACTGTTTGTTTGTGGGTGATTGTCTTCCGTGTCAGTAGATGTTACCACACGGGACTGTTTCGGTTTGTCTGTTCCTGTTCGTGTGTTCTTCGTTTCATCACACCGTTACAGAGAGGTTGTAATCTGGATAAAGGGAAACAGGCCATTTTTGATTGACTGAAAGTGAGAGGTTGTAATCTGGATAAAGGGAAACAGGCCATTTTTGATTGACTGAAAGTGAGAGGTTGTAATCTGGATAAAGGGAAACAGGCCATTTTTGATTGACTGAAAGTGAGAGGTTGTAATCTGGATAAAGGGAAACAGGCCATTTTTGAACAAGGGGTGAGACATTCTTACTAATCTCCTGAATAACCAGTTCGGGTTTAAGTAGTATAACTTTTGTATGACTGATGCTTTTAGTGAGAGGTTTTATGCATGAATATTTCATTATTTTAGCCCCCCAAACTCATATTCATTCAAATAATTTCAAATCAAAATAATTCTGCATAGGCAGGGCCATAAGTAAATACGTAGGTAAACTGGGATATGACTAAATAATTAATCAGGTGGATCAAAATGGTTCTTGGTAGAACCCTATCCCTCAGCAAAGAACCCTTTTTTCTAAGAGTGTAGTCATGTTCTCAGTGTTTTGTTTATGGATGCTGAAGTACTTGGTGTAGTCGTGAAGTTTATTCTGTAGTAGTACAGTGTCTAAAGCATGGGTTTTCAAACCTCTCCTCGGGGACCCCGAACCGTTCCATGCATTTGAACAATTCCAGAGCAACCACCTGATTCAACTAATTATCAAACCCTTGACTACTTGAATCAGGTGAGCTAATTCAGGGTTACAACATCATTGTGGAAGGTCTGGGTGTCCCCGAGGAGAGGGCTGAAAACCACTGGTCTACGGTATCAAGCCAGTCTTGTTATGTTACATGTTTGTGGCACCTCAGAGAAGGACCTCTCAGTTCACTGAGTTAGAACCGAATCCCTCCACCAACCACATAGTGAGATATTCAGCCTGCTCACACACACATACACACACACACACACACACACACACACACACACACACACACACACACGCTATTTCTTATTTTTATTTATAGTGTGTTTTTATTCTACCTTGTTATTTTTAGTATTACATTGTTATTGATCATTGCATTGTTGGGTTCAGAGTTTGCAAGAAAGGCATTTCACTGTACTTGTGCATGTGACACTAAAACTTGAAACACACACACACACTTTGATATGTTCAGCCTGATAGCATCGACTACTCTGACATGGGAAAAGCTATCAGCAGAATTCCCCAGTTTCCCATGGAGTTGTGTGTTTGTTGAAAGGTCATAATCCTCACTCCTTACTGTGTTACCAAACTTGATTCTACCTGCCTGTTTGCTCTATCTGTGACCTGTGAAATTATGGAAACGGTATGTAGTCTAGTGTAGTTTGGTTTTCCCCAAGGCCAGATATCTATCACTCTTCAATACCATTCTGGGTTTTTTCCCATATTATTCGAGTCTCTGGTGGGGAGTCACGCATATGTGTCAAGAGGTGCGAGTGTTACTATTGTGCACATGTGGATGTTAGTTTGACTGTCTCCAATATGCAGGGCTTGTATTCCAACCAGGCAACTTTTGACCTCAACAATTCCTCCTCTCCTTATTGGTTCATTATTAATGGCGTAGGTACTGTCTTGTTCCAGTACTTATTTAGGGCTTCAGCACACGGTGCCGGAGATGGAGCCGGTCACGGTGCCAGAGATGGAGCCGGTTGCGGTGCTGGAGATGGACCCGGTCACTGTGCCGGACCCGGTCACGGTGCCGGAGATGGAGTTGGTCACATATCTGTCGGGCGTGACTGGCTCATTTTATGGCTCTTTTCTGTGTGAGCATCGGGTCAGTGTCGGCAGGTGTTAGGCTGGAGCCGGGAGGCTTAACTGCTACCGTGTGCATAGCTATGGCATCCTTGGCACAACACACAGCTCAGAGTTACACACACACACACACACATTCTCTCTCAGCATAACTGCCTGTCTGAGCGTCCAAGCTACGAAGTAAACATTGTTTGTGTTAAAGGTGAAATATCCTTGACAAGTTGAGTGGGTGGCTCAGATGTACATAAGCCACTCTCGACTGGTGCAAGAATTGTAACTTATGAGAGTAGGTCTGCAGCTTTTACTGTTGAAGTAACTAAGTAGCTGTGGCAGCTGTGGTCCTCTACTGCTCAGTTGGTAACCTAATGTAGCAGGCGTAAAACTAACGCCTAAAACTAGATCCTCTACATACTGGTCGGAAACTAGATCCCCTACATACTGGTCGGAAACTAGATCCCCTACATACTGGTCTGAAACTAGATCCCCTACATACTGGTCGGAAACTAGATCCCCTACATACTGGTCGGAAACTAGATCCCCTACATACTGGTCGGAAACTAGATCCCCTACATACTGGTCGGAAACTAGATCCTCTACATACTGGTCTGAAACTAGATCCCCTACATACTGGTCTGAAACTAGATCCCCTACATACTGGTCTGAAACTAGATCCCATACATACTGGTCTGAAACTAGATCCTCTACATACTGGTCGGAAACTAGATCCCCTACATACTGGTCTGAAACTAGATCCCCTACATACTGGTCGGAAACTAGACCCCCTACATACTGGTCTGAAACTAGATCCCCTACATACTGGTCTGAAACTAGATCCCCTACACACTAGTCTGAAACTAGATCCCCCTACATACTGGTCGGAAACTAGATCCCCTACATACTGGAATGAAACTAGATCCCCTACATACGGGTCAGAATCTAGATCCCCTACATATGGGTCAGAAACTAGATCCCCCTACATACTGGTCTGAAACTAGATCCCCCTACATACTGGTCTGAAACTAGATCCCCCTACATACTGGTCGGAAACTAGATCCCCTACATACTGGTCTGAAACTAGATCCCCTACATACTGGTCTGAAACTAGATCCCCTACATACTGGACTGAAACTAGATCCCCTACATACGGGTCAGAAACGAGATCCCCTACATACGGGTCAGAAACTAGATCCCCCTACATACTGGTCTGAAACTAGATCCCCTACATACTGGTCTGAAACTAGATCCCCCTACATACTGGTCGGAAACTAGATCCCCTACATACTGGTCTGAAACTAGATCCCCTACATACTGGACTGAAACTAGATCCCCTACATACTGGACTGAAACTAGATCCTCTACATACTGGTCTGAAACTAGATCCCCTACATACTGGTCTGAAACTAGATCCCTTACATACTGGTCTGAGACTAGATCCCCTACATACTGGTCTGAAACTAGATCCCTTACATACTGGTCTGAGACTAGATCCCCTAAATACTGGTCTGAAACTAGATCCCCTACATACTGGCCTGAAACTAGATCCCCTACATACTGGTCTGAAACTAGATCCCCTACATACTGGCCTGAAACTAGATCCCCTACATACTGGCTCTCACCTGCATTGTTCAACCAATCCAGTAAATGTGGAGGAGGAG
The DNA here is from genome assembly GCF_016432855.1 of Salvelinus namaycush. NCBI lineage: Eukaryota > Metazoa > Chordata > Actinopteri > Salmoniformes > Salmonidae > Salvelinus > Salvelinus namaycush. The sequence continues at coordinate 71,570,664 of NC_052310.1, forward strand.
TTGAGATGGAGTGTCACCTTGTTAACGTCCAATTGCGGAAGTCACGGTTTTCAGGCTTTCTTTCCACTTCCCTGAAAACCGGAACATCCGGCTGTTCGGGACTCGACAGAGGCTACTCAGTTGGTAGAGCATGGCGCTTGCATTACCAAGGTTTTTGGGGTTTCCACTGGGGCCATCCGTACAAAAATCAACCTCTGCAACTTATTTCCCATGGTAGATAGACTTGCTTAGCTTATACCACCAGCCTTGTCATCTGATAAATGATATCAAACTAATCACTCATCCTCAGCTAAACTTGCTGATTCAAAGGAAGCATTTATATTGTTTATGGATTAGTATTATTTTTTCCATGTTTAAATATTAATTAAATATGAATTGTAAGAAATGGAATATTAATTTTGAATAATATTTTCCACTGTCATGTCTGTATACGTTTGCATATTGCTTACAGGTGTGTGTGTGTGTGTGTGTGTGTGTGTGTGTGTGCTACTCAGTGCACCTACATATTTAATTAAACAGCCATATAGACCTGGGTACAGGACATTTCCTTTGATCCGACAGTGGAGTAGAGCGTACAGTAGCGCACGTATGTATGTGTGTGTGTGTAGAGTAGAGTAGCGTTCAGATATAAAAAGCAGAATTAATCTCCTTTGTTGTTACCGTACGTAATCTCCTTGCAGAGTAGTACTATAGAGCTCTTTGATCCAGACTTTCAAAGTCCTTACTTCCCTTCTTCTTGCCTTTCTTTTCTCATTTTCTTCTTTACTTCCCTTCTTCTTGCCTTTCTTTTCTCATTTTCTTCTTTACTTCCCTTCTTCTTGCCTTTCTTTTCTCATTTTCTTCTTTACTTCCCTTCTTCTTGCCTTTCTTTTCTCATTTTCTTCTTTACTTTCCTTCTTCTTGCCTTTCTTTTCTCATTTTCTTCTTTACTTTCCTTCTTGCCTTTCTTTTCTAATTTTCTTCTTTACTTTCCTTCTTCTTTGCCTTTTTCTTGCTTTCTTGTTTTTCCTTCTTTGTGCCTCATATGGATAATAAACGAAATGTCAATTTTTTGGGGTCGCTATCGGCTTGTAACTTACATTGTGGCAGTATAAGGTTGTAAGGAAGTGGTCATGTATAATCCTTTGCATTTGTGGTAAAAAATATTGAATGTATTGAACCAAACTCTGTACATTATTTTAAATGTTGCTGATCATTTTTAATGCCTGTTTAAGAAGGAAACCCACTCACATACTAATATTTCGCAATTTTTTTCACTAGTCCACTGTTGATACAGTCCCAAAATGTTTTGCCTGTCAGCATTCAAGTCATTCTTAGGGCCTATTTAAGAAGACATGTTTGGATTCATGTCAAGCTAGGAGTTTTACCCAGGGGTCCTTAGCTTTGGTTGGAATTCAGGTGGCAGCAAGGTTTTAGGAAGAAACCAAAAACAATTTTACAGTGTTAACCTTTAGACTTACATCAAACAACTGTACTTTATACACTCATACCCTGTATCTCTTAGGACTAGGTGGTCAGGGTTGTTAGCGCTCTTTCTTTCCTAAAATAGCTGTTAACATATCTCTAAAAGCCCAGTTTGTCATCTTCCTTTTCTTTACCATCACCCACACTGAGAGAGACCACTTAGACCACCTTTTCTTTACTATCACCCACACTGAGAGAGACCACTTAGACCACCTTTTCTTTACCATCACCCACACTGAGAGAGACCACTTAGACCACCTTTTCTTTACCATCACCCACACTGAGAGAGACCACTTAGACCACCTTTTCTTTACCATCACCCACACTGAGAGAGACCACTTAGACCACCCTTTCTTTACCATCACCCACACTGAGAGAGACCACCTAGACCACCCTTTCTTTACCATCACCCACACTGAGAGAGACCACTTAGACCACCTTTTCTTTACCATCACCCACACTGAGAGAGACCACTTAGACCACCTTTTCTTTACCATCACCCACACTGAGAGAGACCACTTAGACCACCTTTTCTTTACTATCACCCACACTGAGAGACCACTTAGACCACCTTTTCTTTTTACCATCACCCACACTGAGACCACTTAGACCACCTTTTCTTTACCATCACCCACGCTGAGAGAGACCACTTAGACCACCTTTTCTTTACCATCACCCACACTGAGAGAGACCACTTAGACCACCTTTTCTTTACCATCACCCACACTGAGAGAGACCACTTAGACCACCTTTTCTTTACTATCACCCACACTGAGAGAGACCACTTAGACCAACTTTTCTTTACCATCACCCACGCTGAGAGAGACCACTTAGACCACCTTTTCTTTACCATCACCCACACTGAGAGAGACCACTTAGACCACCTTTTCTTTACTATCACCCACACTGAGAGAGACCACTTAGACCACCTTTTCTTTACTATCACCCACGCTGAGAGAGACCACTTAGACCACCTTTTCTTTACTATCACCCACACTGAGAGAGACCACTTAGACCACCTTTTCTTTACTATCACCCACACTGAGAGACCACTTAGACCACCTTTTCTTTACTATCACCCACACTGAGAGACCACTTAGACCACCTTTTCTTTACCATCACCCACACTGAGACCACTTAGACCACCTTTTCTTTACCATCACCCACGCTGAGAGAGACCACTTAGACCACCTTTTTCTTTACCATCACCCACACTGAGAGAGACCACTTAGACCACCTTTTCTTTACCATCACCCACACTGAGAGAGACCACTTAGACCACCTTTTCTTTACCATCACCCACACTGAGAGAGACCACTTAGACCACCTTTTCTTTACCATCACCCACACTGAGAGAGACCACTTAGACCACCTTTTCTTTACTATCACCCACACTGAGAGAGACCACTTAGACCACCTTTTCTTTACTATCACCCACAATGAGAGAGACCACTTAGACCACCTTTTCTTTACTATCACCCACATTGAGAGAGACCACTTAGACCACCTTTTCTTTACTATCACCCACACTGAGAGAGACCACTTAGACCACCTTTTCTTTACCATCACCCACGCTGAGAGAGACCACTTAGACCACCTTTTCTTTACCATTACCCACACTGAGAGAGACCACTTAGACCACCTTTTCTTTACTATCACCCACACTGAGAGAGACCACTTAGACCACCTTTTCTTTACTATCACCCACACTGAGAGAGACCACTTAGACCACCTTTTCTTTACTATCACCCACACTGAGAGAGACCACTTAGACCACCTTTTCTTTACCATCACCCACACTGAGAGAGACCACTTAGACCACCTTTTCTTTACCATCACCCACACTGAGAGAGACCACTTAGACCACCTTTTCTTTACTATCACCCACACTGAGAGAGACCACTTAGACCACCTTTTCTTTACTATCACCCACAATGAGAGAGACCACTTAGACCACCTTTTCTTTACTATCACCCACATTGAGAGAGACCACTTAGACCACCTTTTCTTTACTATCACCCACACTGAGAGAGACCACTTAGACCACCTTTTCTTTACTATCACCCACACTGAGAGACCACTTAGACCACCTTTTCTTTACCATCACCCACACTGAGACCACTTAGACCACCTTTTCTTTACCATCACCCACGCTGAGAGAGACCACTTAGACCACCTTTTCTTTACCATCACCCACGCTGAGAGAGACCACTTAGACCACCTTTTCTTTACCATCACCCACACTGAGAGAGACCACTTAGACCACCTTTTCTTTACTATCACCCACACTGAGAGAGACCACTTAGACCACCTTTTCTTTACCATCACCCACGCTGAGAGAGACCACTTAGACCACCTTTTCTTTACCATCACCCACGCTGAGAGAGACCACTTAGACCACCTTTTCTTTACTATCACCCACACTGAGAGAGACCACTTAGACCACCATTTCTTTACTATCACCCACACTGAGAGACCACTTAGACCACCTTTTCTTTACCATCACCCACACTGAGACCACTTAGACCACCTTTTCTTTACCATCACCCACGCTGAGAGAGACCACTTAGACCACCTTTTCTTTACCATCACCCACACTGAGAGAGACCACTTAGACCACCTTTTCTTTACCATCACCCACACTGAGAGAGACCACTTAGACCACCTTTTCTTTACTATCACCCACACTGAGAGAGACCACTTAGACCACCTTTTCTTTACCATCACCCACGCTGAGAGAGACCACTTAGACCACCTTTTCTTTACCATTACCCACACTGAGAGAGACCACTTAGACCACCTTTTCTTTACTATCACCCACACTGAGAGAGACCACTTAGACCACCTTTTCTTTACTATCACCCACATTGAGAGAGACCACTTAGACCACCTTTTCTTTACTATCACCCACACTGAGAGAGACCACTTAGACCACCTTTTCTTTACTATCACCCACACTGAGAGACCACTTAGACCACCTTTTCTTTACCATCACCCACACTGAGACCACTTAGACCACCTTTTCTTTACCATCACCCACGCTGAGAGAGACCACTTAGACCACCTTTTCTTTACCATCACCCACGCTGAGAGAGACCACTTAGACCACCTTTTCTTTACCATCACCCACACTGAGAGAGACCACTTAGACCACCTTTTCTTTACTATCACCCACACTGAGAGAGACCACTTAGACCACCTTTTCTTTACCATCACCCACGCTGAGAGAGACCACTTAGACCACCTTTTCTTTACCATCACCCACGCTGAGAGAGACCACTTAGACCACCTTTTCTTTACTATCACCCACACTGAGAGAGACCACTTAGACCACCTTTTCTTTACTATCACCCACACTGAGAGAGACCACTTAGACCACCATTTCTTTACTATCACCCACACTGAGAGACCACTTAGACCACCTTTTCTTTACCATCACCCACACTGAGACCACTTAGACCACCTTTTCTTTACCATCACCCACGCTGAGAGAGATCACTTAGACCACCTTTTCTTTACCATCACCCACACTGAGAGAGACCACTTAGACCACCTTTTCTTTACTATCACCCACACTGAGAGAGACCACTTAGACCACCTTTTCTTTACCATCACCCACGCTGAGAGAGACCACTTAGACCACCTTTTCTTTACCATCACCCACGCTGAGAGAGACCACTTAGACCACCTTTTCTTTACTATCACCCACACTGAGAGAGACCACTTAGACCACCATTTCTTTACTATCACCCACACTGAGAGACCACTTAGACCACCTTTTCTTTACCATCACCCACACTGAGACCACTTAGACCACCTTTTCTTTACCATCACCCACGCTGAGAGAGACCACTTAGACCACCTTTTCTTTACCATCACCCACACTGAGAGAGACCACTTAGACCACCTTTTCTTTACCATCACCCACACTGAGAGAGACCACTTAGACCACCTTTTCTTTACTATCACCCACACTGAGAGAGACCACTTAGACCACCTTTTCTTTACCATCACCCACGCTGAGAGAGACCACTTAGACCACCTTTTCTTTACCATTACCCACACTGAGAGAGACCACTTAGACCACCTTTTCTTTACTATCACCCACACTGAGAGAGACCACTTAGACCACCTTTTCTTTACTATCACCCACATTGAGAGAGACCACTTAGACCACCTTTTCTTTACTATCACCCACACTGAGAGAGACCACTTAGACCACCTTTTCTTTACTATCACCCACACTGAGAGACCACTTAGACCACCTTTTCTTTACCATCACCCACACTGAGACCACTTAGACCACCTTTTCTTTACCATCACCCACGCTGAGAGAGACCACTTAGACCACCTTTTCTTTACCATCACCCACGCTGAGAGAGACCACTTAGACCACCTTTTCTTTACCATCACCCACACTGAGAGAGACCACTTAGACCACCTTTTCTTTACTATCACCCACACTGAGAGAGACCACTTAGACCACCTTTTCTTTACCATCACCCACGCTGAGAGAGACCACTTAGACCACCTTTTCTTTACCATCACCCACGCTGAGAGAGACCACTTAGACCACCTTTTCTTTACTATCACCCACACTGAGAGAGACCACTTAGACCACCTTTTCTTTACTATCACCCACACTGAGAGAGACCACTTAGACCACCATTTCTTTACTATCACCCACACTGAGAGACCACTTAGACCACCTTTTCTTTACCATCACCCACACTGAGACCACTTAGACCACCTTTTCTTTACCATCACCCACGCTGAGAGAGACCACTTAGACCACCTTTTCTTTACCATCACCCACACTGAGAGAGACCACTTAGACCACCTTTTCTTTACTATCACCCACACTGAGAGAGACCACTTAGACCACCATTTCTTTACTATCACCCACACTGAGAGACCACTTAGACCACCTTTTCTTTACCATCACCCACACTGAGACCACTTAGACCACCTTTTCTTTACCATCACCCACGCTGAGAGAGACCACTTAGACCACCTTTTCTTTACCATCACCCACACTGAGAGAGACCACTTAGACCACCTTTTCTTTACTATCACCCACACTGAGAGAGACCACTTAGACCACCTTTTCTTTACCATCACCCACGCTGAGAGAGACCACTTAGACCACCTTTTCTTTACCATTACCCACACTGAGAGAGACCACTTAGACCACCTTTTCTTTACTATCACCCACAATGAGAGAGACCACTTAGACCACCTTTTCTTTACTATCACCCACATTGAGAGAGACCACTTAGACCACCTTTTCTTTACTATCACCCACACTGAGAGACCACTTAGACCACCTTTTCTTTACCATCACCCACACTGAGACCACTTAGACCACCTTTTCTTTACCATCACCCACGCTGAGAGAGACCACTTAGACCACCTTTTCTTTACCATCACCCACGCTGAGAGAGACCACTTAGACCACCTTTTCTTTACCATCACCCACACTGAGAGAGACCACTTAGACCACCTTTTCTTTACTATCACCCACACTGAGAGAGACCACTTAGACCACCTTTTCTTTACCATCACCCACGCTGAGAGAGACCACTTAGACCACCTTTTCTTTACCATCACCCACGCTGAGAGAGACCACTTAGACCACCTTTTCTTTACTATCACCCACACTGAGAGAGACCACTTAGACCACCATTTCTTTACTATCACCCACACTGAGAGACCACTTAGACCACCTTTTCTTTACCATCACCCACACTGAGACCACTTAGACCACCTTTTCTTTACCATCACCCACGCTGAGAGAGACCACTTAGACCACCTTTTCTTTACCATCACCCACACTGAGAGAGACCACTTAGACCACCTTTTCTTTACCATCACCCACACTGAGAGAGACCACTTAGACCACCTTTTCTTTACTATCACCCACACTGAGAGAGACCACTTAGACCACCTTTTCTTTACCATCACCCACGCTGAGAGAGACCACTTAGACCACCTTTTCTTTACCATTACCCACACTGAGAGAGACCACTTAGACCACCTTTTCTTTACTATCACCCACACTGAGAGAGACCACTTAGACCACCTTTTCTTTACTATCACCCACATTGAGAGAGACCACTTAGACCACCTTTTCTTTACTATCACCCACACTGAGAGAGACCACTTAGACCACCTTTTCTTTACTATCACCCACACTGAGAGACCACTTAGACCACCTTTTCTTTACCATCACCCACACTGAGACCACTTAGACCACCTTTTCTTTACCATCACCCACGCTGAGAGAGACCACTTAGACCACCTTTTCTTTACCATCACCCACGCTGAGAGAGACCACTTAGACCACCTTTTCTTTACCATCACCCACACTGAGAGAGACCACTTAGACCACCTTTTCTTTACTATCACCCACACTGAGAGAGACCACTTAGACCACCTTTTCTTTACCATCACCCACGCTGAGAGAGACCACTTAGACCACCTTTTCTTTACCATCACCCACGCTGAGAGAGACCACTTAGACCACCTTTTCTTTACTATCACCCACACTGAGAGAGACCACTTAGACCACCTTTTCTTTACTATCACCCACACTGAGAGAGACCACTTAGACCACCATTTCTTTACTATCACCCACACTGAGAGACCACTTAGACCACCTTTTCTTTACCATCACCCACACTGAGACCACTTAGACCACCTTTTCTTTACCATCACCCACGCTGAGAGAGACCACTTAGACCACCTTTTCTTTACCATCACCCACACTGAGAGAGACCACTTAGACCACCTTTTCTTTACTATCACCCACACTGAGAGAGACCACTTAGACCACCTTTTCTTTACCATCACCCACGCTGAGAGAGACCACTTAGACCACCTTTTCTTTACCATCACCCACGCTGAGAGAGACCACTTAGACCACCTTTTCTTTACTATCACCCACACTGAGAGAGACCACTTAGACCACCATTTCTTTACTATCACCCACACTGAGAGACCACTTAGACCACCTTTTCTTTACCATCACCCACACTGAGACCACTTAGACCACCTTTTCTTTACCATCACCCACGCTGAGAGAGACCACTTAGACCACCTTTTCTTTACCATCACCCACACTGAGAGAGACCACTTAGACCACCTTTTCTTTACCATCACCCACACTGAGAGAGACCACTTAGACCACCTTTTCTTTACTATCACCCACACTGAGAGAGACCACTTAGACCACCTTTTCTTTACCATCACCCACGCTGAGAGAGACCACTTAGACCACCTTTTCTTTACCATTACCCACACTGAGAGAGACCACTTAGACCACCTTTTCTTTACTATCACCCACACTGAGAGAGACCACTTAGACCACCTTTTCTTTACTATCACCCACATTGAGAGAGACCACTTAGACCACCTTTTCTTTACTATCACCCACACTGAGAGAGACCACTTAGAACACCTTTTCTTTACTATCACCCACACTGAGAGACCACTTAGACCACCTTTTCTTTACCATCACCCACACTGAGACCACTTAGACCACCTTTTCTTTACCATCACCCACGCTGAGAGAGACCACTTAGACCACCTTTTCTTTACCATCACCCACGCTGAGAGAGACCACTTAGACCACCTTTTCTTTACCATCACCCACACTGAGAGAGACCACTTAGACCACCTTTTCTTTACTATCACCCACACTGAGAGAGACCACTTAGACCACCTTTTCTTTACCATCACCCACGCTGAGAGAGACCACTTAGACCACCTTTTCTTTACCATCACCCACGCTGAGAGAGACCACTTAGACCACCTTTTCTTTACTATCACCCACACTGAGAGAGACCACTTAGACCACCTTTTCTTTACTATCACCCACACTGAGAGAGACCACTTAGACCACCATTTCTTTACTATCACCCACACTGAGAGACCACTTAGACCACCTTTTCTTTACCATCACCCACACTGAGACCACTTAGACCACCTTTTCTTTACCATCACCCACGCTGAGAGAGACCACTTAGACCACCTTTTCTTTACCATCACCCACACTGAGAGAGACCACTTAGACCACCTTTTCTTTACTATCACCCACACTGAGAGAGACCACTTAGACCACCATTTCTTTACTATCACCCACACTGAGAGACCACTTAGACCACCTTTTCTTTACCATCACCCACACTGAGAGACCACTTAGACCACCTTTTCTTTACCATCACCCACACTGAGACCACTTAGACCACCTTTTCTTTACCATCACCCACGCTGAGAGAGACCACTTAGACCACCTTTTCTTTACCATCACCCACACTGAGAGAGACCACTTAGACCACCTTTTCTTTACTATCACCCACACTGAGAGAGACCACTTAGACCACCTTTTCTTTACCATCACCCACGCTGAGAGAGACCACTTAGACCACCTTTTCTTTACCATTACCCACACTGAGAGAGACCACTTAGACCACCTTTTCTTTACTATCACCCACACTGAGAGAGACCACTTAGACCACCTTTTCTTTACTATCACCCACACTGAGAGAGACCACTTAGACCACCTTTTCTTTACTATCACCCACACTGAGAGAGACCACTTAGACCACCTTTTCTTTACCATCACCCACACTGAGAGAGACCACTTAGACCACCTTTTCTTTACCATCACCCACACTGAGAGAGACCACTTAGACCACCTTTTCTTTACCATCACCCACACTGAGAGAGACCACTTAGACCACCTTTTCTTTACCATCACCCACACTGAGAGAGACCACTTAGACCACCTTTTCTTTACCATCACCCACACTGAGAGAGACCACTTAGCCACAGTGTCGTGGAGTCCAACAAGGAAATACTTTTGTGGGAAAACGTCTGATTTCATGTTCCTTGTCATCCAGCTGTCGTTTTGCATCTCAAAGCCTCCTGGGTCCTCTCTGGATGAGAACATGGGATATGTACCAAATGATGCCCTATTCCCTATATAGTGCAACACATTGACTTGAGCCCTATGAGGTTAGGTGCCCTATAAAAGGAATAGGGTGTCATTTGGGATCCAGCCTATGTTGTGCATTATTCAGTTGGGCAATCAGTCAGAAATCCCACTGTGTGTAAGCCCAGGAAGGAGAATATAGTCCAAAAATACCATCATAACAGCTTGCTTGGCAACTCTTTGTGCATCTCAGGTCTATATCAATGAATTCTCCTGGTATTTATTTATGAGTTACTCCTCTGAAGCACACACACATGTACGCACACACAGATCGCGCACACACACAAACACCACACGTACACACTCAAACACACATACTTTGTTCGGAGTGGGGCAGGTAAATAGTGTCTGTGTGCGCATGTCTGTATATTTGTGTGTGTGTGTGTGTGTGTGTGTGTGTGTGTGTGTGTGTGTGTGTGTGTGTGTGTGTGTGTGTGTGTGTGTGTGTGTGTGTGTGTGTGTGTGTGTGTGTGTGTGTGTGTGTGTGTGTGTGTGTGTGTGTGTGTGTGTGTGTGATGGCCGTGGACAGAAGCAGAAGATGCATGGTTTTCTCATGTTTAATGAGTGTCCTAGATTCCCTCTCCTCTATGTTATAATAATTTATGTGATGGACAGAAAGTCTATTTTCTCTGACTGTTGTCAAGAAGATGAGAGAGGTACTTTGTCTTCATAACATTAGTTGATCATTATACAGTTTAAACACATAGACCACCTTTATATTGCCACGTTATTTTACCAAACATTTATTTACATTAGCACACAGATGACAAGGAATGAATATCACAAATACTGTTTAACTGCCAGGATTTTATACTAATTTTGTCTTTTCATCTAGTAGAAATAACTTCTTTACAGTATTGTACTGTTAAACAACATTTATTTGGAATTTACGGTAACATACTGTAATTTTTTTACAGTAACTTACAGGTAACTGTCTGCCAGTAAGTTACCATAAAAACAAGTTATGTTTTTTAAAGTGTAGGCGATATGGGTACCGGTGCCATCAGACTTTTAGTTCTAACTTTGGAATGCCATGGGCTATCAAATCAGTGTCAATTCCATCTGAAAGATGAGACTCTCAATCTCAGATCAAGCATCTGAGCAAGCTAAACAGCCCCCTCTGTCTCTGTATGTGTAGACCATGTATGGTGTCTGGACAAAAAGAGTATGGCATGTCATACTGGTTTTGCCCAGACAGCATCAGATACATTTTTATTTTTTATTTAACCTTTATTTAACTAGGCAAGTCAGTTAAGAACAAATTCTTATTTTCAATGACGGCCTAGGAACAGTGGGTTTACTGCCTTGCTCAGGGGCAGAATGACAGATGTTTACCTTGTCAGCTGGTACATGGGCTACAGAAAGTAAGACAAAGAGGTGCTGTTTCGCTCACCCGGATGCTTTTCAGCAGAGAAGAAGAGGCGAAGCGAGAGGGCTCACTCTCGTCAAAATCTGTCCAGAATTAGACAAATGCCTTTCTATGGCCTTAATATGGCTGCCTTCCCGCCTTTGGGACAACGATTCCCATTGTTAGGGTGGAGACATTATCATCTCGTCATTATATACAGATCTCTGGTTTCAGCCTCTTGCAAATTGGAAAGGAAAGTTGGTGCGTGCACAGTGCACTGTTCAGATGCTGGATTCCCCTAAAGTAAATTGTTGTTTTTCCAAAATTTTATAATTACCCCTGTCTAAGTAAAATGATTCATAATACTTCACCAGAAAGCAAGACTTAGCCACGAAGGATCATTAGCTTATTTTTATTTTTTTTACGTTGGATTGTTTAAAATTACAATTGCGTAGGCTTATGCCTTTTTGGGAAGCCTGCAATTTGGGTAGTGCTCGTGGCAATAGGTCTAGCTGATTATTGACTTTTGGCTGTCAGTGAAAAGCATAAAAAATATGTGTGAAGATAATGTGTCTTGAGTATAATATAAGATGTTGAGACAAGAAGAAGGGGAGGGGGGTGTGGCGAAGTTATGGGGCATCACTCTCCAGAATGCATGCACTCAGCTCTCCAAAATTCACTCAGTTGTCTCCTGCCAATTCTTGTGCATTCATTGTTTCATTGTGTGAACTGTTTTCCCTTTGATTGTTCATTCGGATCAGTTCCCCATTACATACAGTATGTCACCAGTAGGCTTGGTAAGTGTACCGTTAATCATTTGGTTACATTCATTTCTGTTAATGCATGTATTAATTATCCACTAAGCATTTGACGTCAGGTAATGTCCATGGACGTTGATTTGTGTTCCAGACCGGACCCAATCGGAACCAATCATAGACGTTTACAGACATTCAGGCCGGCCTATATTTGGCCCAAACATAAATTTGGTCTGGTCCGGACCAGCCTTGATTTAGCCCAAACATAGACGTCTATAATTGGTTCAGATTTGGTCTGGTCCTGACCAGCCTTGATTTAGCCCAAACATAGACATCTATAATTGGTTCAGAGTATTCCAAAGAAAAAAATATGTACATTCCTTGTATTTTGCTCACTGCATGTTATTTACATACAGATGCAGGATCTTAATTTGACCAGTTTCTAACATTAGGAAAATATTTCTGCAGCCACAAGAAATGTGAATTATTGTGTGGATTATAATTAAAACCAGTTAAATGCAACTATATGTAATTGAAAATGTAATCTAAGTAATCCCCAAAAGTAATTATTGATCATGAGAGTGCCATAAACAATAACTAGTAATGTTGCATACTCCAAGAAAGGTTAACATCTCAACTTTGTGTTAAAAATAGTTATAAATTACTGAGGTGTAGTCACTTTTGAAGACACAAACTCAAGTACACAGTACAAATATGATAGAAATATGAAATATTGTATATGATGCATTTCCTATTCAACAAAACTGAAATGACTTATATGCTTTCTAAATATAATATAATGAAATTATAAAACGACTAACTATAATATTTCACCTTCCTTATAACTGTAAAATGCATATTTGTATGTTTAGCTTAGCTTCCTGAACTCGTTAGGAACTCGCCTTTCATCTCATATTAATCTTGTCCATCTATGACAAACAGAAAGTGTGTTTTTGTTTAAAATCTATAAATTATTTTAGATGAATGGCTATAAATCGATCTCTGAATGTGCTACAGTGATGAAACCACTCTCTCCTGCTGTGCTACGATGTAACGATTGCACACATGTGATTTGTCAGTGCTCTGTGACGTAGGGTTCTCTGTGACGTAGGGTTCTCTGTGACGTAGGGTTCTCTGTGACGTAGGGTTCTCTGTGACGTAGGGTTCTATGTGATGTAGGGTTATCTGTGATGTAGGGTTCTCTGTGACGTAGGGTTCTCTGTGACGTAGGGTTCTCTGTGACGTAGGGTTCTCTGTGACGTAGGGTTCTCTGTGATGTAGGGTTCTCTGTGACGTAGAGTTCTATGTGATGTATGGTTATCTGTGACGTAGGGTTCTCTGTGACGTAGGGTTCTCTGTGACTGATACATTTCAGGACATTTCTTGCAACAACAGGGTGAATAAATTAAGATTCTACACCTGTAATCCTACACCTGCTTTATTTCACTATATTTAGGTCATGGAAAGCAAGTACTCTTTATAAGAAAATGTGGCATGCTCTTTTGAATGCTGTCTTCAATGGCTGCCTTGAAGCCTCACTGAAGCGAAGTGTGTTTTTTTTCAACACCAACCAACCTTTAATTGATTTCTGCTGGTATAATTTCAGTGGGATGACTGCTTCCTTTTATGAGCAAATAAAGAGAAAGGAGAAATGTAAAAAGCACACAGTGCTGTCAAGAAGGTGTGGTGTGGAGTGTCTTGCTCCAAGACTGTGTTAGTGAGTATATTGTATGTACTGCAGTCTCTCCTCTCCAGAGTGGTCCTCTATGGTGGCTCTTCTCAGGGCTAACAAGCCTCATGGCTGAGCATGGCCATGAGGTCTCTATCTCCACGTAACCATGATTCTTTCAAACACCAGCCCAGCTCTCCTCCTCATCGAGCCCCACTCCAGCCTTATCTGTCAGGGCATGTGTCAGAGTAATGTGCCCTCTAGCTCTCACTGCTGTTGGAGTAACTGGAGCTCCCAGGCCTGCTAGCCAGATGGACCCAGAGTTTCTGTCTTATCTTCTCCATGAAAATATACAACTTGGAGGAGACATGGAGAGAGAGAGAGGCACACACTCTGAACTTAATTCTCACTGAGTGTTTGTGATAATGTACAGTGCCTTCAGAAAGTATTCACACCCCTTATTCCACATTTTGTTGTGTTACAGCCTGAAACATTTTTTTTTTTTTTTTATCACAAATTTACACAAGTATTCACATCCCTGAGTCAATACATGTTAGCATCATCTTTGGCAGCAACAGCTGTGAGTCTTTCTGGGTAAGTCTCTAAGAGCTTTCCACACCTGGATTATACAATATTTGCACATTATTATTAAAAAAATTCTTCAAGCTCTGTGAAGTTGGTTGTTGATCATTCCTAGACAGCCTTTTCTTAAAGTATTGCCATATATTGTCAAACTGATTTAAGCCAAAACTGTAACTAGGCAACTTAAGGAACATTCAATGTTGTCTTAGTAAGCAACTCCAGTGTATATTTGGCCTTGTGTTTTAGGTTATTGTCCTGTTAAAATATGAATTCATCTCCCAGTGTTTTCCTCTAGGATATTGCCTACGCTTAGCTCCATTCCGTTTCTTTTTTATCTTGAAAAACGACCAAGTCCTTGCCAATGACAAGCATACACATAACATGATGCAGCCACCACTATGGTGGAAAATATGGAGAGTGGTACTCAGTAATGTGTTGTATTGGATTTGCCCCCAACTTAACGCTTTGTATGCAGAACAAAAAGTAAATTGCTTTGCCAAATTTTTTTCAATATTACTTTAGTGCTTTGTTGCAAACATGATGCATGTTTTGGAATATTTGTTTTCTGTACAAGCTTCTTTCTTTTCACTCTGTCAATTAGGTTAGTATTGTGGAGTAACTACAATGTTGTAATCCATCCTCACATTTCTCCTATCACAGTCATTAAACTCTGTACCTGTTTTAAAGTCACCATTGGCCTCATGGTGAAATCCCAGAGAAGTTTCCAGGACACCAGTATCTTTGTAGTGACTGTGTGTATTGGATACACCACCCAAAGTGTAATTTTTAACTTCATGCTCAAAGGGGTATTAAATGTCTGCTTTTTTCCCCACCTATCTACCAATAGGTGTCCTTCTTTGCGAGGCATTGGAAAACCTCCCTGGTCTTTGTGGTTGAATCTGTGTTTAAAATTCACTGCTCGACTGAGGGACCTAACAGATCATTGTATATGTGGGGTACAGAGATCAGGTAGTGATAAAAAAACAATGTTAAAAACTATTATTGCACAGTGAGTCCATGCAACTTATTATGTGACTTGTTAAGCAAATGTTTTACTCCTGAACTTATTATTCTTGCCATAACAAAAGGGTTGAATACTTATTGACTCAAGACATTTCAGCTTTTCATTTTTAATTAATTGTCACGGCAGCCTTCCCTCTCTTCACTAAAAGAGGGGGTGAAACAGGGATCGGACCAAAACGCAGCGTAGCCAGTGCTCAACATGTTTAATTAAACAAAAAACAGTGAACACTTACAACGAACAAAAAATAACAAAGTGTGGCAAACCGAAACAGTCCTATCTGGTGCAGAACACAGCTCCTGACTGGCTGGCGGCTCTGGCAGCTCCTGACTGGCTGGCGGCTTTGGCAGCTCCTGACTGGCTGGCGGCACTGGCAGCTCCTGACTGGCTGGCGGCTCTGGCAGCCCCTGACTGGCTGGCGGCTCTGGCGGCTCCTGACTGGCTGGCGGCTCTGGCGGCCCCTGACTGGCTGGCGGCTCTGGCGGCTCCTGACTGGCTGGCGGCTCTGGCGGCTCCTGACTGACGGACGGCTCTAGCGGCTCCTGACTGACGGACGGCTCTGACGGCTCGGGACAGACGGGCGGCTCTAATGGCTCGGGACAGACAGATGGCTGAGATGGCGCTGGGCAGACGGATGGCTCAGATGGCGCTGGGCAGACGGATGGCTCAGATGGCGCTGGGCAGACGGATGGCTCAGATGGCGCTGGGCAGACGGATGGCTCAGATGGCGCTGGGCAGACGGATGGCTCAGATGGCGCTGGGCAGACGGATGGCTCAGATGGCGCTGGGCAGACGGATGGCTCAGACGGCGCTGGGCAGGCAGGCAGCTCAGACGGCGCTGGGCAGACGAGCAGTGCAGACGGCGTTGAGCAGACGAGCAGTGCAGGCGGGGTTGGGCAGACGGCCGACTCTGACCTTCTGAGGCGCACAGTAGGCCTGGTGCGTGGTGCCGGAACTGGTGGCACCGGACTGGAGACACGCACCTCAAGGCTAGTGCGGGGAGCAGGAACAGGGCACACTGGTTTCTCAAAGCGCACTATAGGCCTGGTGCGTGGTGCCGGAACTGGTGGTACCGGACTGAGGGCACGCACCTCAGGGCGAGTGCGGGGAGAAGGAACAGTGCGTACAGGGCTCTGGAGACGCACAGGAGGCTTGGTGCGTGGTGCCGGAACTGGTGGTACTGGGCTGGAGACACGCACCACAGGGAGAGTGCGTGGAGGAGGAACAGGGCTCTGGAGACGCACAGGAAGCCTAGTGCGTGGTGTAGGCACTGATGGTACTGGGCTGGGGCGGGAAGGTGGCGCCGGATATACCGGACCGTGCAGGCGTACTGGCTCCCTTGAGCACTGAGCCTGCCCAACCTTACCTGGTTGAATGCTCCCCGTAGCCCGACCAATGCGGGGAGGTGGAATAACCCGCACCGGGCTATGCACACGTACAGGAGACACCGTGCGCTCTTCCGCATAACACGGTGTCTGCCCGTACTCCCGCTCTCCACGGTAAGCATGGGAAGTGGGCGCAGGTCTCCTACCTGACTTCGCCACACTACCCTTTAGCCCCCCCCCCCCCCCCGAGAAATTTTTGGGATTTCTTCTCGGGCTTCCTGGCCAGCCGTGTTCCCTCATAACACCGGTTCCCCTTCTCAGCTGCTTTCGCTCTCCTAGCTGCCTCCACCTGTTCCCATGGAAGGCGATCCTTACCAGCCAGGATCTCCTCCCATGTGTAGCAACCCTTTCCGTCCAATACGTCCTCCCAAGTCCATTTCTCCTGGTCCCGCTGCTGCTGCTGCTGCCGTTGCTGCCCGTTGCTACGCTGCTTGGTCCGGGTTTGGTGGGTGGTTCTGTCACGGCAGCCTTCCCTCTCTTCACTAAAAGAGGGGGTGAAACAGGGATCGGACCAAAACGAAAAACAGTGAACACTTACAACGAACAAAAAATAACAAAGTGTGGCAAACCGAAACAGTCCTATCTGGTGCAGAACACAAACACAGAGACAGGAAACAACCACCCACAATCCCCAACACAAAACAAGCCACCTATATATGATTCTCAATCAGGGACAACGATTGACAGCTGTCTCTGATTGAGAACCATATTAGGCTGGACACAGAAACAGACAAACTAGACACACAACATAGAATTCCCACCCAGCTCACGTCCTGACCAACACTAAACAAGCAAAACACATAAGAACTATGGTCAGGACGTGACATTAATTTGTAAAAAAGAAATTAAAAACATAATTCCGCTTTGACATTAAGGGTTATTGTGTGTAGATCAGTGAAACAAAATATCAATTGAAATCAATTTTAAAACAGGTTGTAACACAACAAAATGTGGAAAAAGTCAAGGGGTGTGAATACTTTCTGAAAGCATATATACCCTACATCAATTCCCCTTAACTCACTGACTTGTTAATCCTTTGAGAAGGTCATGATGTTATAACGAGCATGACAATTATAAACAGTACAGTGATTTGCTGCCTTGTAATAATCAGTGGGCCATGCTCAGGAATCTATATCTCATTTGCTGTGACGTGCCTTTTGTCTTTCTGTGGGGTTGAAAGGTCAGGGAGCAAGAACAGAGAAAAACATCAGCAGGACACGATCCATATGAATCAATGCGACGACAGCGACTTCTCATCTTTATAATGTTGGGAGACTGCTGTTATATGCTATAGCTGTAAATGGTGCACCATCCAATAATAGTATTGATGTTCCTATAGGTGCAGTGCAGTCAGTCTTCTCCTCCTTGAGTGGAATGAACATTGAGTTCTGAATTCCATGTGTGTGGTTCAGTTTCCAGAGTGTGTGTGTGTGTGTGTGTGTGTGTGTGTGTGTGTGTGTGTGTGTGTGTGTGTGTGTGTGTGTGTGTGTGTGTGTGTGTGTGTGTGTGTGTACATGCATGTCTGCGTGTGTGTTGGTAGTTGGTTCCAAAGCTCCATCTCTAACCCCGGTGTCCCTGTGGTGCGGTCTACAGCTTGGCAGGAATCTTAATCCTCTCTTCAATTAAGAGGTATTACTTTGCATAATATTTTCATTTGATGTGTCTTCCTGTGTTTAAATACAACCCAGTCAACGGAATTGTGTGGTGCTCTCAAGAGAGGCTGACCACACTCTACACAAACACTACTGTAGCTCTCTAAGGGTGGCTTGCACCAACATGGTTTGAATTCATCTTAGATTAGACCTAATATAGACTTTCTAAATCTAGTTATATAATTAATCACATATGTGTTGCACCACTTAATTATAAACCTGGATTAGTTCATCTAAGGTTAAATCACTAAACTATGATATGTCTCATAATGGATTCACTATAGCAATATGTTTTAATTGTATTTATATGGAAACAAACATACACTGGTCATTGCTAGCTTGCTAGCCAGCTAGCAAAATTAGTTTTCACTTCAGGCTAAACTTTTTTGTCAAATTAGTTAGCTGGCTAGTTGAGTTTAACGTAGTTTTACATTTAACTAGGATTAATTTATAACCAGGTTTAAAGTTAGGTGCAATACGATTTATAGATAAACCTTGATTTAACCCAGTTTGAGTTAATCTGTTTGTGCAACCCACCCTAAGCCTAGCTGTGTGTGTGTGTGTGTGTGTGTGTGTGTGTGTGTGTGTGTGTGTGTGTGTGTGTGTGTGTGTGTGTGTGTGTGTGTGTGTGTGTGTGTGTGTGTGTGTTTGATAGAGGCTAACCGTACTATACACTACTGTAGCTCTCTGAGCCGTGATGTGTGACTGCGTGAGGTACTCAGGGAGGCGGTATCAAAGCCAAACAGAAGACACCAGCATGTCTCAGCTAAAACCCTGACTGTCTCTCCTTCTCTCTTTCTCTCCTTCTCTCCTTCTCTCTCCGCACGGCCAGACCAAAGCCCTCTACAGTCACAAACTCTTATCGACACACAAAAGCAGAACTGCTGCTGCGCTACAGCACAGAACTAGGCCGTCGTAAAGGGGATTGCTTGGGGATTTTCAAAAGCAAGTGTTTTCGAGAGTGAGAGAGAGAGAGAGTAGATAGGGGCAATACATTTGGAATACAAACATGTGTTTGTTCGAGATATCAGCAGGCATCATTGTTAAAGGCTTGCCCTTATGGAAAAACCACATGATTTCACATGTGGAAAATCACATAATTTCACATGTGACATTTCCACATGTGAAATCATGTGGAACCATGTGTTTTTAGAACCTTTCACACGTGAATAAACATTTTCACATGGGATTTCACAATGCCCTGCAAACAAGTGGTTCTGATACAAACACAGGGATTTTAACATACAGTATTTTAAACTTACATAAAATCACTACATTGTGTATGTTTAGTTCTACAGTAGTTATTATTCAACATGTCCTCACTTGGGATTTGAACTCACAGGTCTTGGTTCACAAAATTCTGATCTTCCTGTTACGCCACCATGTCTGTGTCAATAACTGATTTCACCTATATTCACAACACTTTGGGCTTCAAAGTAAATTCTCAGCTTTGTTAAAAATACACTGAAGAAAAATATTTATATTTATCATAGTGATTCATTAAAACAGAATAATATGCCCCACTAACATTAGACAACTATACAGAAAACACTCAAATTGCTGAAATAAGTAAATAAAATGAATAATGAGAGAATAGTCAGATGAACTGATAAGTAAAATAGCAGTCAGATGGCACGCTGTTGCTAAGTGCAGAGATGAGTTATAGGAATGATACAGACTTTGTGGCACAGCAGAAAGGTCAGTGTACTTCCAATCCAGAGATACTTTAACTGAACAGCGATAACATATGAAATTGCACATGTCAAATATATAATAGCATATTTTCAGATGTGAAGTGTTCCAAAAGCACGTTTTCATATGTTCCATAAACACATTTTTTTACATGATCTCACATGTGAAATGTCATTTGTGAAGTGTTCCTAAATTAACATCAATGGATAACAGTGTAATTTCATGTTATCACGTTGTCACATGATTTCACATACAAAATTGCACATTTCATGTGATTTTCCACGTTTGAAATCATGTGGTTCAACATGTGTTAACATGAAACTACATAATTTTGCGGTACATTTTAGTCATTTTATGGTACATTTCTATAGTAATAAGATACTGTATTTGTGTTTTGCTATGTATTTACTGTAAATCACAATGCACTTGGGTACATTTTGGCCTATCCTGCAAATTAACTTGGCATGCCTCACTTGCAATTGCTTTTAAACTTATAGGATACTTTTTTAGATGCGCTTATGTAACTGTTGTGAAATGGCTAGCTAGTTAGCGGTGCACGCTAATAGCGTTTCAATCGGTGACGTCACTCCCTCTGAGACGTTGAAGTAGTCGTTTCCCTTTCTCTGTAAGGGCCGAGGCTTTTGTGGAGCGATGGGTAACGATGCTTCGTGGGAGGCAGTTGTTGATGTGTGCAGAGGGTCCCTGGTTCGAGCCCAGGTCGGGGTGAGGAGCGGTACGGAAGCAACACTGTTACACTTATAAAAAATAAAATGAATATGATTTACTTTCTGAATTGACTGGAACTTAAATGGAATTGACCTCAACATTGGTTAGCACACTTAGGATTTGAACTCACAACCTTCAGATGCCAGAATCTGAATTTTCTGCTTCACTAAAAGCTCTGGACACAGATTTACATTTCTGCACTTTGCTAAAAGTTGCCTGGAATAAAACCATTAATCCTGCAATTATCTGACAACACCAACAAAAAAGTAGCAGTGTTCAGGAACACTTGACATGAAGACCTAGATCAAGCGTAAACAGGTGATTGCGACACCTTCATAGCTGGTGTTATGGTGCTGTCAGAGTTGTAACTCATTAGACCTGTCAAATTGGTGAGCGGCTGCTCATGTGGTCATTGTCACAAAGCCACACCCATCCTAATCACGTTAGAATTTCATAATGAGAAAGTGTAGGCTATATAGAAGTAATGACACTCAAAGAAAAAATAATTAAAGAAAATAATGAGGATTTCTATCAGCCTAATTGAGGTTCTAGATTACGTATCACTGTCCGGTGTTCCAAGTTGTTGTATGTGATTACTCTTAATGCAGCTCTGTGCAGCCAATTGCAATGTCCTCTTTAGGTATAAGGCCGGGAACTGCGATTTGACAGCTCTAATGCAGTTCCACCTCCGACACTGCCAAAACAACCACTATGCAGGTGTCCATTAGTGCAGATCTTATAGAATCTAGCCCTGTGTGCATAAATGCTCTTGGCACTTGAACTTGCAACCTTTTTGTCGGGAGTGCATTAATGTCTCTGGAGGCACACCAGATGGTTATTTGTTAACATGAACATATCTCCACACACTATCAAATATGAAAGTATGTATGGTTACAGTACAATGTTGTTCCCTGGTGTACAAAAATATCAAAGGTACACATAAGATACCTTTAGAGGTACACATAGCAACTCACATGGTACTGGTCGGCACATTTTAGGGTACATGTGCGGATAATCATAATAATGGTACATTTTTCTATAGATATTTAATTCATGTTTTAAAAGCCTGTTGACATTTGTGCTTTAGTTTAGTCAACATATGTGTCATGTCAAAATGTACTTTTTCACCAACGACAGAAACATGGGACTACACAGGCTCCCGCAACTGAAAGTAGTTTTCTTGAAAGATTTTTCCTATGCCATGTTAGCTGTGTACTGCAGTGGATGTGAAGAGCTTGTTGCTTGCGCAATATGTTTACGTTACTATACAACTCCACAGCGAAAAAGATTGAAGTTGTTGGGAAAGTGTGAACACAGATACACCATGTTGAGATGCTGTAAGTCCCGTGTGGCGCAGTTGGGAGAGCGTGGCGCTTGCATCAACAGGGTTGTCGGGTGACTCCCATGGGGGTACTGTATGCACTTATTATAAGTCGCTCTGAATAAGAGTGGATGTGAAATTCTACTGTAGAAATAATGTTTTTTGTCGCTGCTATGAATTCTGTGGAGTCGGAGAGATTGTAGAGATTTCAAGTTGTTAACTATCCCTGTCTATCTGTTACTGCATCGGAGTCTCTTCTCATCCTCTCCCTTCCTACTTTAGTCAGATAGGAGAGGAGAACAGAACGCCTTCACAGCAGAAAGACTACTTCTCTAGGTTGTGCCTTTTGTAAACCATTCGATATGTAGGCTACAGTATTGGACCTAATGAACACAGTCAATTGCTTGTAAGGTAGTTTCTACAGCATGAGAAACTGGGTCCAAACAGTAGGTTTTGAGAGAATTCTAGACAGCTCACACTCATGGAAATGTGGATGTGTTCTTGGAAGAGCCTTCATCTGTGGACTTCATTTGTTTTTACACTTCAAAACGAGCTTTAGCTGTACATCCTTGACATTATATTGCGGCTCCAGTACAGAGGGTCAACAAGGAGAAAGCTACATTCACTGAGCTAATGTGGTATAAGGCTTCTTAAGGTCAATTTACGTATCCTCCACATCATACATATTCCCTACATTTCAAAGACCTGCAACTTGAATTAAGTCTTTGTCGAGAGAGATCGTGGCCTTGTGTATTTCCTGCTTCCTGTCTTAACTCTCTCTGAGTGGAGAATAGAACTAACAGGAAGCGTTGAGAACGATACTAATGCCTGTAGGCCAAAAAACACCCCAGCAACAGCTAGTCACCAGACGAGAGACTAAAGCTAAATTAAAACTTTATCACTTATTAATTTAATTATTCTTTGATAAAAAATTCTCATCCCGGAACTTCAAACGATGACACATGAAATATGTAACAGTAAAATGGCTGCGACAAGGCAGTATGGCTGTGCAAGACAGATACAAAAAATATGTCATGCTGCTACTAGAGTATGCTGTTCAACTTGTATAGTGTTGGGTAATATTAATACTCAGATGTCTATTTGACAATTCATGATTTGAGCTATTGTATTACATGACCTGTTGATATATTACCCTACTCTGACTCTTAACATAAAGTAACCATTTTTCATGAAAGTCCAAATGCGTTTGGAAGAATTCAAATAGATAGGCCCAATTTTGTTGTTGTCACGCCCTGACCATAGAGAGCCCTTGGTTCTCTATGGTGTAGTAGGTCAGGGCGTGACTAGGGGGTGTTCTAGGTTATATAGTTCTATGTTGGTGCACTTGGTATGGTTCCCAATTAGAGGCAGCTGATGTTCGTTGTCTCTAACTGGGGATCATACTTAAGGGTTCCCTGTTCCCATCTGCTTTGTGGGATATTGTTTTTGAGTGAGTGCATGTTGCACCTCAGTACAGCACGGTCGTTGTTTGTTTCTTGGTTTGTTTTAAGTTTCACTAAAAATAAAGATGTGGAACTCCAATCACGTTGCGCCTTTGTCCGTCTCGCCACACAGGCGTGACAGTTGTCTTCACTTAGCTTCCAGTGCAATCCACTTTGACATTAGGTTGAACCAGCCAAGGTAGATGAATTTTGCAAGGCAGACTCACAGATGGCTCCTGAAAAAGACTTCTCGGCTTCTCTGTTTCTCTTTTTCTCTTCAACATTGAACTTTCTCTCTTTTTACATTCTTCCATGTTATCAAAAAGTGGTTAAGATTCATTACCAAATAATTAAATTCCAAATGTAATTCCAATGAAAAGTTCAGTGAGACAACAAAATAACAAAATACATTTGAAGATAGTGGCAGTTTAAAACTCCTTTTGATTTCAAATACTTCTCACTTATTAACTTGCGTGAATAACTTTTAATCTTATGTAATACCACATATCAGTTACAGATGTAGGATATTAATTTGATCACCCTGTTGCAGGAGAACTTTCCTGCAATGCAGAAAATGTCAAACTTGTAATCAAGCAATCACTCAAATGTATTTATAAAGCCTTTTTTACATCAGCCGATGTCACAAAGATCATTCAGAGTTAAAGACAACAGGTGTGGTAGAGAGAGAATCCAAAACAGCAGGTCTGGGACAGGTAGCATGTCCAGTGAACAGGTCAGCGTTCCATAGCCGCAGGCAGAACAGTTGAAACTGGAGCAGCATTATGACCAGGTGGACTGGGGACAGCAAGGAGTCATCAGGCCAGGTAGTCCTGAGGCATGGTCCTAGGACTCAGGTCCTCCGGGAGGAGAGAGAGAGAGAATAAATACGTAAATTCACACAGGACACCGGATAAGACATGAGAAATAATCCAGGTATAACAGACTGACCCTAGCCCCCCGACACATAAACTATTGCAGCATAAATACTGGAGGCTGAGACAGGAGGGTGTATTTGAGTTTTAAAAAGGCTTCTGAAGTTTGTAATTTCCACCTTGACATTTCTGACTTGATTTTCTATTATGAAAAATGTATCAATCCCTATAAAAATGTCCATTAATTATAAGCCAGATAATAATTCACATTTCCTGTTGCTGCAAGATTATTTTCCTGCTGTAGAAAACTAACGCTCAAATTAAGATTCTACATCTGTAGACATTACAAACAGGATAACACAAACACAAGCCAGTGTAATAGCCTCAGTTATCTGGTGAGACGTCTAAATGTTCCACTTATTTTCTTCAGAGGATATAATCGTCCTGGTTTACTAGGCCACTCAGAGGACACAATACATACTGTAACTGTGGGCTGTTACCTGCCTTTTAATGGTGGGGCGGTATCGCTAGAATCACATTAACTATATTTGTCAAGAGTGTGTGTCTGTGTCTGTGAGTGCGCAGTAGTAGCATCGTAGAGAACATATCCACGGGTGCCCCAGTACGCCCAGCCAGGTCGCTCATGATCCAAGGTGAAATTTGACATCCGTCCAGGTAACCAGGACATTGTGAGCTGATTTAATAACGTGTCAGTAGGGGCAACGGTTAGCTATATTACCATCAAGTAGGCTTGCGGTTTGCTAGGGCAGTGTTTCCCAACTCCAGTACTTGAGTAACCCCAACAGCACACATTTTTATTGTAGCCCTAGACAAGGACACCTGATTAAACTAGTCAACTAATCATCAAGCCCTCAATGAGTCGAAAGAGGTGTGTTTGTCTGGGGCTACAACAACAATGTGTTGAGGGTTCTAGATGAGTTGGGAACACTGCTAGGGCATTGTGGACAGGGATGGTTGATGGGCTTAAAACCTCTTGAAGCTAGGTGGCAGAATTTTTATGTTTGGAAAAATAACGTTCCCATTGTAAGCTGCCTATTTCTCAGGTCCAGATGCTAGAATATGCATATAATTGACAGAGTAGGATAGAAAACACTCTAAAGTTTCCAAAACTGTCAAAATATTGTCTGTGAGTATAACAGAACTGATTTTGCAGACGAAAACCTGAGGAATCCAACCCGGAAGTGACTTCTATTTTGAAAAATCACTGTTCCATTGCTTGCCTTTCGTCCATTTAAAGGGATATCAACCAGATTCAGGGTGTGAACAGTCTTTAGACATAGTTTCAAGCTTTTATTTTGAAAAATGAGCGAGATTTATCAAAACGCGTCAGTGGATAGGCGGATGTCCCTCCATTAGTTGTTGGCCAGACACTCGTTGCTCGACATTTTCTTTCTTGCTTTCTCTATTATCGATTATTGATGTTAAAAACAACCTGAGGATTGATTATTAAAAACGTTTGACATGTTTTTACGACCTTTACGGATACTTTATGGAATTTCCGTCAAGCCTTGATGACTTGCCTAAGGCTGTGGAATACTGAACATAACGCGCCAAACAAATGGAGGTATTTTGATATAAAACAATTCTTTATCGAACAAAAGGAACATTTATTGTGTAACTGGGAGTCTCGTGAGTGCAAACATCCGAAGATCATCAAAGGTAAGCGATTCATTTTTTTGCTTTTCTGGCTTTCATGACCATTCTACATGGCTGCTAGGTGTTCTTACTGTTTTGTCTAGTGATCGATAAACTCACAAACGCTTGGATTGCTTTCGCTGTAAAGCATATTTTCAAAATCTGACACGATAGGTGGATTAACAACAAGCTAAGCTGTGTTTTGGTATATTTCACTTGTGATTTCATGAAAATAAATATTTTTAGTATTATTTTTGAATTTGGCGCTCTGCAATTCAGCGGTTGTTGATGAAAATGATCCCGCTAAAGGGATCCGTGCGTGAATAAGTTTTTAAGCTGTGAGCTCCAGCTCCAAGGGTTGTATGTTCAATCCTAGTGCTAGGCACTTTTTTTCTATCCCAAACCTTAACCCTTACCATAATCATTTGGAATTAGCGCTCAATTTAACCATTGAGTTGTTTAGGTTGTAACTGTAACCCTATCCCAAAATGAACCATTGAAATGTGAATTTTGGATAAATAAAATGTGATGTTTGTGATAGGGTTACAGTTACAACCTAAACAACTCGATGGTTAAGTTTGTACAAATGTCGGAATCTGAAGTCAAATTGGTAAAACCGTGAGATCTTGTTGAGTACGCAAGCTGACCTACTTAACTCTGTAAGGAACACACAACAGCTCCCGCATAAATCACACCACAACAAAGACACCATTTTGTCTTTATAACAAGCACAGAAGACGACAACTCCTATAGTTCAGTTCTCACTTAAAATGATAATTGTTTGTCATGTTCTTTACTTCCAGTGCCTTCAGAAAGTATTCATACCCCTTGACTTATTCCACATTGTGTTGTTACAGCCTGAATTCAACATTTATTAAATATGTTTTTTTCTCACCCATTTACACACATGTTTTTAGAAATGTTTGCAAATGTATTGAAAATGAAATACAGAAATATCTCATTTACATACAGTACTAGTCAAAAGCTTTTATTTGAACTTTAATTTCTGAGGCTGGTAACTCTAATGAACTTATCCTCTGCAGCAGAGGTAACTCTGGGTCTTCCTTTCCTATGGCGGTCCTCATGAGAGCCAGTTTCATCATAGCGCTTGATGTTTTTTTGCAACTGCTCTTGAAGAAACGTTAAAAGTTATTGACATTTTCATGATTGACTGCCCTTCATGTCTTAAAGTAATGATGGACTTTCATTTCTCTTTGCTTAATTGCTTATTTGAGCTGTTCTTGCCATAATATCGACTTGGTCTTGTTCTGTATACCACCCCTACCTTGTCACAACACAACTGATTGGCTCAAAAATGTTAAGAAGGAAAAAAATCCACAAATTAACTTTTAACATGGGACTCCTGTTAATTGAAATGCATTCCAGGTGGCTACCTCATGAAGCTGGTTGAGAGAATGCCAAGAGTGTGCAAAGCTGTCAACAAGGCAAAGGGTGGCTACTTTGAAGAATCTCAAATATTAAATATATTTTGATTTGTTTAACACTTTTTTGGTTACTACATGATTCAATTTGTGTTATTTCATAGTTTTGATGTCTTCACTATTATTCTACAATGTAGAAAATAGTAAAAAAATAAAGGAAAAACAATGAATGAGTAGGTGTGTCCAAACTTTTGACTGGTGCTGTAAGTATTCACACTACTTTACTACGGCACTCCAAATTGAGGTGCATCCAATTTCCTCAGTGACAGTCTCTGTCACAATGACTGGCAATGTCTATCCCACAGGAGATCCCCTCACAATCACACAGTCTCTGTCACAATATTATAAATTCATTTAAAATTCAATATGTTAACAAACCATGATCAATAACGTATTTTTAATTACTGTTAATAACTGACCATCTGCCCAGTGACCGAAGGGGCTAGATAGACACCCCTTACCATATGTGTGTGTGTGTGTGTCAATTAAAATAGGAACATCAGGGCTTGTCCACCGATCCAGAAGTGAGCTAGAGTGGTGTGGGAATAATAATTAAGACCAGTGGACTCATGGACCTGTGGGCCTGTGGTGCTTGGCCCCAGTTGTGTGGTTTGGGGCTCAATCATACCTGCCTGACATCCTCCTCATTAACCAATGTATGACAGCCCCCTTGCAGCTCATTACCAAGCCATACCCATTTCTGTAGGCTTTTATAAATGATCCACAAACCCATTCGAAACCCACCACTAACTGTGTGTGTGTGTGTGTGTGTGTGTGTGTGTGTGTGTGTGTGTGTGTGTGTGTGTGTGTGTGTGTGTGTGTGTGTGTGTGTGTGTGTGTGTGTGTGTGTGTGTGTGTGTGGTGGATGCTCAAGGACACAGCTTATTCCTGGATACACATTCGAGATTTTCTTTCCTTCTTCATCTGTTCTTTGACTTCAACTCACCTAAGAGATGGCAATGCATTATCTAAAACTGCAGATATTCTTCAGAGAGAGAGAGAGAGAGAGTGAGGGAGAAAGAGAGAGCAAGAAAGAGAGAGAGAGAACGAAACAGAGACACAAAAAGAGAGAGACGGAGAGAGAGAGACCGAGAGAGAGAGAGAGAGAAAGACCGAGAAAGAGAGAGAGAGTGAGCGAGCAGGCCGGCCGAGCTAGAAAGAGAGCCTCCGAGAGAGATGAGTCTAACACAAACTTTTTTAGCAGTGATTTCTGCTGCACCCATGATAATCACAGCAAAGCGTTGGTTGTTAAATGGTGCTGGCCCATCTGGTAGTGAAACTGGGACAAAGTGTACTTTGGAGAAAACGGTTGGCGGATGGGAGGATAACTCTCTTCTCTGGTCTATGGGGCTGCGACTGGAGAGAGTCAAGTGATCTGAAATAGGGTGATAAATATGCTATTTATATTTGCATTATATAATATATGTATTCCTCTGCACATCGTAAGTAGTACTACGAATGAAAAACATTTTATATCACTATACCAAATGTTAAATTGTTACCTTAGTGTTGAAAGTGGACCTTTTCTGGACACGTTCTATACTGTGAAGTAGGCATAGATTGTGGATGTGGGTGAATAATAACTCTTTGGTTTCTGACCAAAGGAAGATGGGATATGATTAAAGTTCTTGTCCCCGAAGGGAGATCTGTCTTGGACATTCAAGTGTTGTTGAATGATGAAAGAAGGTATGTAAATGCTCCACATTGATGTGTACAACTACCATATGTACGTAATATTAGACCTACTGATGGAGTGACTGCTGAAGACAATGGAGAGGCTTTAGTGTGTTAGTGGAAGTTGACATATGTTGACACGGCTCAATACTGATGATGACATCAATTGCCCTGGGAACAAGACTAGTGGCTCACAAAATGTCTGCCCTACTCCCAGCAGCCCCTGGTGTGTGTGTGTGTTTGTGTGCATGCAAGTGTGTGGTGTGTGACACCCTGGCAAGAGAATGTTCAGTAAGTTGTTTTCAGATGAGAGTGGGGGGATCGATACTCAGCTCCAAGTGATTTATGCATCACATGTCCACCTTAGCTACAAAGACTAGTCTCTTGAGGAACTAATGGTCTTCTTAACAATGAAATGAACCAGTCAATTTACAAACTCATGAAATATTGAGACCAATTTGACCTGACATCGCCACTGTATTTTCAAATGCAGTGGAACCACTCAACCAACAACAAAGAAACAGAAGTATGGTCTCAACACTACATTTCCTTGAAACAGAAGTATGGTCTCAACACTTCATTTCCTTGAAACAGAAGTATGGTCTCAACACTACATTTCCTTGAAACAGAAGTATGGTCTCAACACTACATTTCCTTGAAACAGAAGTATGGTCTCAACACTTCATTTAGAGTTACTCCACACCAGCACTTCCAACTAAGAGGTACTCCACAACAGCACTTCCCCCTAAGAGTTACTCCACACCAGCACTTCCCCCTAAGAGTTACCCCACACCAGCACTTCCACCTAAGAGTTACCCCACACCAACACTTCCCCCTAAGAGTTACTCCACACCAGCATTTCCACCTAAGAGTTACCCCACACCAGCACTTCCCCCTAAGAGTTACCCCACACCAGCACTTCCCCCTAAGAGTTACCCCACACCAGCACTTCCCCCTAAGAGTTACCCCACACCAGCACTTCCACCTAAGAGTTACCCCACACCAGCACTTCCCCCTAAGAGTTACTCCACACCAGCATTTCCACCTAAGAGTTACCCCACACCAGCACTTCCCCCTAAGAGTTACCCCACACCAGCACTTCCCCCTAAGAGTTACCCCACACCAGCATTTCCACCTAAGAGTTACCCCACACCAGCACTTCCCCCTAAGAGTTACCCCACACCAGCACTTCCCCCTAAGAGTTACTCCACACCAGCACTTCCCCCTAAGAGTTACCCCACACCAGCACTTCCACCTAAGAGTTACCCCACACCAGCACTTCCCCCTAAGAGTTACTCCACACCAGCATTTCCACCTAAGAGTTACCCCACACCAGCACTTCCCCCTAAGAGTTACCCCACACCAGCACTTCCCCCTAAGAGTTACTCCACACCATCACTTCCCCCTAAGAGTTACTCCACACCATCACTTCCCCCTAAGAGTTACTCCACACCATCACTTCCCCCTAAGAGTTACCCCACACCAGCACTTCCAACTAAGAGTTACCCCACACCAGCACTTCCCCCTAAGAGTTACCCCACACCAGCACTTCCAACTAAGAGTTACCCCACACCAGCACTTCCCCCTAAGAGTTACCCCACACCAGCACTTCCCCCTAAGAGTTACTCCACACCAGCACTTCCCCCTAAGAGTTACCCCACACCAGCACTTCCACCTAAGAGTTACCCCACACCAGCACTTCCCCCTAAGAGTTACTCCACACCAGCATTTCCACCTAAGAGTTACCCCACACCAGCACTTCCCCCTAAGAGTTACCCCACACCAGCACTTCCCCCTAAGAGTTACTCCACACCATCACTTCCCCCTAAGAGTTACTCCACACCATCACTTCCCCCTAAGAGTTACTCCACACCATCACTTCCCCCTAAGAGTTACCCCACACCAGCACTTCCAACTAAGAGTTACCCCACACCAGCACTTCCCCCTAAGAGTTACCCCACACCAGCACTTCCAACTAAGAGTTACCCCACACCAGCACTTCCAACTAAGAGTTACCCCACACCAGCACTTCCCCCTAAGAGTTACCCCACACCAGCACTTCCCCCTAAGAGTTACCCCACACCAGCACTTCCAACTAAGAGTTACCCCACACCAGCACTTCCCCCTAAGAGTTACCCCACACAGCACTTCCCCCTAAGAGTTACCCCACACCAGCACTTCCAACTAAGAGTTACCCCACACCAGCACTTCCAACTAAGAGTTACACAACACCATCACTTCCCCCTAAGAGTTACCCCACACCAGCACTTCCCCCTAAGAGTGTGACACTAAAGACTTGGGGGCGAGCAGAATCAACAACCTCTGCATCATTCAAGACTGTTGCTATGTGAGGTGTTAAAGTTCACAGGTAGCCATTGTTAAGTAAACGCCAACTGAAAAGTACCAGTGGCCTGGCTTTGGCCCCAAGTCAGAGCAGGTCCACCAGAGACATGGATCAGTGAAACATGGGTGCCGGCCCCCGTAGATGGAAACAGAAAAGTCTGAGCCTGTTGGGTAAAACACCGAGGTGAGACTGTTGGGTAAAACACCAGAGTAAATCTGAGATGGAAACTCGTCATTAGTATGACTGAGGAGGACTGGGGAGTAGTAAGTAGGAGGTCCTTCCTGTGTCACCACTAGCCTCCATTCTAATCAGGTGACTGAGTGGGACTGAGTCCATGGGAGACTGTTAACCTCTTCACACTACTGAGCTGAGCCAACTGTACTGTGCTGGCATGGTTACACATCCATCATAGTTGTTGGAACAGTGCTGGTGAGTACAATAATGGAAAGTATCTGAGCCGGCACAGTACAGGTTTGGGTTGGCATAACAGTGTGAAAAGTCTATGGAGGATAAGTGGGTGTGAGTCCATGGGAATCCAAGGGACTGTTCTAGCTGTGCTTTGCCGATGAGTTCTGGAGGACGCAACCTCTCCTCCTCTCTCCTCTCCTCCTCTCTCCTCTCTCCTCTCCTCCTCTCTCTCCCATTTTTTATGTCCTCCTCCTTTCTCCTCTCCTTCTCTCTTTCCCATTTTTAATACCCTCCTCCTTTCTCCTCTCCTCCTCCCCTCCTCTCCTCCTCTCCTTCTCCCTCTCCCGTTTTGAATATCCTCCTCCTCTCCTCCTCTCCTCCCCTCCCTGGCTCATAACACAAGAGAATGTAGCTTTTCTTGTCAGTACATATAATCAAGACTAATTATAACATAGGAGAATTATGGGGTCCCGCACTTCCCCTGTGGGATTTTGGAGTCTACCTCGTTGAAAAATATAGAAAATCCTCCCCATTCGACCAATTGCTAGTGGTATTTAATGTTAATTGTTCCTTTTCAAAGAAAACGTCTATGGGTATGTAATTACAATGCTCTCTAACTCAGAGATAATGGATTTTACTTATTACCAGAGACCCAACCAATAACTAGCAAGGTGACAAGGATGCACATGAAGTGAAGACATGAATGTGCTGCAATGACACAACCAGCTCTGAATGGAAACCTAATCTGCTTGAGGGTATCTGGCTATCCACTGTGGGCACTTGAGAGGAGTCATAAGAACACAGGCCAAAAGGTCAGTTTCACATGAGAGGGTACTGCAAGTGGAGCAAAATGTAACCAAAAATGTGCTGAGGACTACTGGTGTATAGTGTGTCATTATGTTCCACTGCACCACTACAGCTGCTTCTGAGACAGATGGCTTTTGAGTTGTAGTGCTGGAGTGAATGTGGGAGGAGGTGGGACGTCACAGCGCTGTGGGGGGTTGGGCCTCACAGCACTCTCTGTTACTAGCTACATCACTGACACTGAGGAGGAAGGTCCTAATCTACTGGAACTGATGTCAGAGGACGTCTCTCTCAGCTCAGCTGCTCTCTCTTCGATCCCACGGGCTTATCTATCCCCCCTCCCTCTGTCACTCTCTCTCTTTCTCTCTTGTTTCCTGTATCGTTATTTCTCTCTCTCTTTCCCTATCCCTCCCTCTCTCTTTCTCTCTCTCTCTCTCTCTCTCTCTCTCTCTCTCTCTCTCTCTCTCTCTCTCTCTCTCTCTCTCTTTCTCCCTTTCTCTATTTTCTCTCTGTCTCTCTTTCTCTCTCTCTCCCTTTCTCTCTTTTCTCTCTGTCTCTCTCAATTCAGTTTAGGGGCTTTATTGGCATGGGAAACATATGTTTACATTGCCAAAGCAAGTGAAATAGATAATAAACAATAAAAATGTACTGTAAACATTATACTTCCAAAAGTTCCAAAAGAATAAAGACATTTCAAATGTCATGTCTCTCTCTTTCTCCCTCCCTCTCTCCCTCGCCCTCCCTGTCCCTCCCATTGTCTTATCTTCTTTCTCTGGGTTATCAATCACTCTCCAGGCCTGGCCAATCAGTCACCCCAGTCTTCCAATGGGGTACCCAAGGCAGGAAGGCAGTCAGCCCCCATGGTGGAATGGCTCACCTATTAGCACAAGGCTAGCCCTGTCCCCAGCAGGGCTCAATCCATAATGACTTTAGCTTTGTTTTAAAATGTTATATTGGATGGTTGACAATTCTATACTGTATCCATGCACATCAGGGAAATTGCTTTAACAGTAAAAAATATATCGCAAAGACTAGGTCGTTTATCTGTGTTAGATTGAATCCTGGTATAAGAATACCTTCCTCCTCCCCATCATACTGAAATGTGGATTGCTAAAGTACACTGCTCAAAAAAATAAAGGGAACACTTAAACAACACAATGTAACTCCAAGTCAATCACACTTCTGTGAAATCAAACTGTCCACTTAGGAAGCAACACTGATTGACAATAAATTTCACATGCTGTTGTGCAAATGGAATAGACAAAAGGTGGAAATTATAGGCAATTAGCAAGACACCCCCAAAAAAGGAGTGATTCTGCAGGTGGTGACCACAGACCACTTCTCAGTTCCTATGCTTCCTGGCTGATGTTTTGGTCACTTTTGAATGCTGGCGGTGCTCTCACTCTAGTGGTAGCATGAGACGGAGTCTACAACCCACACAAGTGGCTCAGGTAGTGCAGTTCATCCAGGATGGCACATCAATGCGAGCTGTGGCAAAAAGGTTTGCTGTGTCTGTCAGCGTAGTGTCCAGAGCATGGAGGCGCTACCAGGAGACAGGCCAGTACATCAGGAGACGTGGAGGAGGCCGTAGGAGGGCAACAACCCAGCAGCAGGACCGCTACCTCCGCCTTTGTGCAAGGAGGTGCACTGCCAGCGCCCTGCAAAATGACCTCCAGCAGGCCACAAATGTGCATGTGTCTGCTCAAACGGTCAGAAACAGACTCCATGAGGGTGGTATGAGGGCCCAACGTCCACAGGTGGGGGTTGTGCTTACAGCCCAACACCGTGCAGGACGTTTGGCATTTGCCAGAGAACACCAAGATTGGCAAATTCGCCACTGGCGCCCTGTGCTCTTCACAGATGAAAGCAGGTTCACACTGAGCACATGAGCACATGTGACAGACGTGACAGAGTCTGGAGACGCCGTGGAGAACGTTCTGCTGCCTGCAACATCCTCCAGCATGACCGGTTTGGCGGTGGGTCAGTCATGGTGTGGGGTGGCATTTCTTTGTGGGGCCGCACAGCCCTCCATGTGCTCGCCAGAGGTAGCCTGACTGCCATTAGGTACCGAGATGAGATCCTCAGACCCCTTGTGAGACCAAATGCTGACACATGCACATTTGTGGCCTGCTGGAGGTCATTTTGCAGGGCTCTGGCAGTGCACCTCCTTGCACAAAGGCGGAGGTAGCGGTCCTGCTGCTGGGTTGTTGCCCTCCTACGGCCTCCTCCACGTCTCCTGATGTACTGGCCTGTCTCCTGGTAGCGCCTCCATGCTCTGGACACTACGCTGACAGACACAGCAAACCTTTTTGCCACAGCTCGCATTGATGTGCCATCCTGGATGAACTGCACTACCTGAGCCACTTGTGTGGGTTGTAGACTCCGTCTCATGCTACCACTAGAGTGAGAGCACCACCAGCATTCAAAAGTGACCAAAACATCAGCCAGGAAGCATAGGAACTGAGAAGTGGTCTGTGGTCACCACCTGCAGAATCACTCCTTTTTGGGGGGTGTCTTGCTAATTGCCTATAATTTCCACCTTTTGTCTATTCCATTTGCACAACAGCATGTGCAATTTATTGTCAATCAGTGTTGCTTCCTAAGTGGACAGTTTGATTTCATAGAAGTGTGATTGACTTGGAGTTACATTGTGTTGTTTAAGTGTTCCCTTTATTTTTTTGAGCAGTGTAGATTGTTATAATGTAATATGTAATACATATAAAGCTTATTGAAATTCTTATTGAAAAGATTTGCATGACATAATGGTACTCTACTACCCTACTTGAAAAAGTGAGCCCTTTCTGGTTATATAAATGTTTTTAAAAAAACTAGCAAATAGCAAGAAACACATGTCAGCAGCTGGAACTGAACAGACAAGGTCCAGTCAGCATTAGCTTTGGACCTCCCCTTGTATCCTGTATAACAAGAGGCATGAGGGACACATTGTTGTGTGTATTGAGTTTTCCTGTTTAGTAGTCCTACACAGCACCCGTCTATTCACAAGGTAATTTGTAACATCCCACTCAACCCTGTCTCAATGTGTCATCACAGGACAGGATGAACCCCCCGTTGACTTCCTTCTGTTGAACGGTGCACACACCAGGCCTCACCAGAGCGCGGTAGTCAATACCCAGTAATATGTGTGACTGATTGACGATACAGTGTTATGCTGTACAACAGACAGATCAACTGTCTTCTCACAATAGGAGTGTTGGCGGTGGGCTTGATGAAGCACGTTGGTGTTTTAATAACAAAAGATAGATTTTTGAAGCAAACTTCTATTGCCAAAATGGACATTAACATGCACAACACTGATGATGTTGTTTTCAACAGAGATTTTGTTTTCAACAGAGATGATGTTATTTTCAACAGAGATTATGTTATTTTCAACACTGATGTAGTTCTGTAATAGTTGCCCAGGCCTCTGGGATGATGTTAAGTAAACGGAAGGGAGGGATGGAGAAATTAAAGGCTGTTAAATAGGAGGAGAGCAGAAGAAAGATAGAAGTGACGTGATATAGGGCCCACTTACATATGGATTTAATGAAAAGGCCTTCTGTTGGATCACACCTCCCACCATTCCTCCTTCACTCCCTCCATCCATCCCTCCATCCCTGTCCCTGGGTTATTTTCACTAATTAAATCACCTGTTTGCTGCTGGTGTTTCAAGCTGTTACAGAGAAACTCTGACTAGACAGTACTGCATTAACCTTTTGGATTAGAAGCATTCTGCTTGTTGAGCGAGTTCTCCTATGCGGCTCCTTCACCCTGACTAGATATTGAGCGGCAGTTTGTTGTCTAATGAGTGCAGACACCCTGGAAATGGTGTATCAATAGATCAGAAATAATGATCAGCCAATCCACATCTGTCAGGATTTATATTGGGCAAGTCTCTTAGCTTCTATTTCTACCCGTTGCCTGAAGACCCTTTGTTCTCGTATGATGATAGAATATCATAACATTTTTATCATACATTGTAACATTTGATTTTATTTGTATATGGTGTTGTTTTGTACACTCTTAGAAAAAAAAGGTGCTATCTAGAACCTGAAAGGGTTATTTGGCTGAGAACCATTTGGATAACCCTTTTTTGTTCCAGGTAGAACCCTTTTTGGTTCCAGGTAGAATCCTTTTGGGTTCCTTTTCACAGAGGTTTCTACATGGAACCCAAAAGTGTTCTATCTGGAACCAAAAAGGGTTCTCTTAAGAGTGTACAGAGGGTCTCTCTCTCTTTTCTTTTCTCTCTCACGTATGTTTTGTTTTAGCCCTGAAAAATGCTATTACTCAAATGAATATGGTGTTGTTTGTCCAGTCTGCTACTTGGCCTGGCCTACTAGATCAATGATGTGTCTCCCAAATGGCTCAGTATTCCCTATATAGTGCACTAGGACCCATAGGGTTCTGGTCAAAAGTAGTGCACTATATAGGGACTAGGATGCCATTTGGGATGCACACATGAGGCCTGCTCTGGGATCACTCAGGGTATTGGAAATGTCAAATCCATCTTGTGCCAGTTGTAATGAGAAGAGGGGTGCTGGTGTACACTCCTTCACTCTGCTTGATTGACTATTGGATTCCATGAGAGGAATCACTTCCACTCAGTCCATTCCAGGGGTTGGAGTGTGTTTATTTATGAAAATAAGGGGAAGCTTGAGTCATGCACCAGAATACCAACCTCAGCCCGAATACATATCCCTGGGGTCAGTGTCGAGTGAAATGTTACTATATAATAAAATATTATGGTGATGTAATGTTTCTTTATGAATGCCACCTATTCCGAAAAGCAGTTCATTATATGGAGATTATACAACAGGTGGGTCTAATCCTGGACGCTGATTGGTTAAAACAGCACTCCAACCGGTGTCTATTCCACAAGTTACCACCGGCTAAAGCAATGATGTTGTTGCCTATTTACTCTGTTACATCTCACTGCGCAATCCACTGTCTCATCAGCCCAGCCAAGCAATTTATAAACTTGATCTCCACTGTAAAAAGCAACTAGACATTATCTCCCATTTCTTTCAGACTAGCAATTGGTTTTCAACAGCAGAGATTTGTATAAACCTTGCTGTCTATCTCTCCGACATTTGCAACATTGTTTCAATATTGAAATTCGGTCTCCAGCTGTCTCATAGTAATGAACGTGTCGGGAGGAGACAGACAGGCAGCGTTTCTCAACCAGTCAAAATCATGAATCAGCATCAGTTTTATGGATATATCCAAATACATGTCAATATAAAAACATGAAATGCAGCTAGTTTGTGGTCATTCCAGCTTCAGTTTGAAGTGATTGTGTTAGCTGTGTTGTTGGCTAGCTCCTCTGAACAGTGTTCTGACAAGAGAGCACATTTTATATGCCAGGCAAATTGAGCATCATTAGCTCTTTGTTATGGATGTATCCAAATAAATGTCACTAGAAAACAGCTTAAACAAACGCTGCTGTTTGCTGTTATCCTGGCTGCACTGTTTGACGTAGCAACCCTGGATTTTTGTCTGTACAATATCTTGTGGAAGGATGAAATAGTATGAATAAATTCATCAAAATAATGTTTTTAATGAAAATATGTCATGTATTTATTATTATTATTTTTTTCTAAATTGTTACCCATTTTCTCCCCAATTTTTGTGGTATCCAATCGCTAGTAATTACTATCTTGTCTCATCGCTACAACTCCCGTACGGGCTCGGGAGAGACGAAGGTCGAAAGCCATGCGTCCTCCGAAGCACAACCCAACCAAGCCGCACGGCTTCTTAACACAGCGCGCCTCCAACCCGGAAGCCAGCCGCACCAATGTGTCGGA
Source organism: Salvelinus namaycush (assembly GCF_016432855.1). Lineage (NCBI taxonomy): Eukaryota > Metazoa > Chordata > Actinopteri > Salmoniformes > Salmonidae > Salvelinus > Salvelinus namaycush. Next base: position 71,609,717 of record NC_052310.1, read on the forward strand.
GGAAACACCGTGTACCTGGCCCCCTTGGTTAGCGCGCACTGCGCCCGGCCCGCCACAGGAGTCGCTGGAGCGCGATGAGACAAGGATATCCCTACCGGCCAAACCCTCCCTAACCCGGACGACGCTATGCCAATTGTGCGTCGCCCCACGGACCTCCCGGTCGCGGCCGGCTGCGACAGAGCCTGGGCGCGAACCCAGAGACTCTGGTGGCGCAGCTAGCACTGCTATGCAGTGCCCTAGACCACTGCGCCACCCGGGAGGCCCATGTCAATCATTATTTGAATATTTTGGTAACCTGTTGTATAAAAGTGATAATCCTCTCCTAGCTGGTGTTTGGAGGATATATTGGCATGGTTTGCCGGCCCTCGACTGTTCCGGGCCTAACAACATCCGCGCCAATATATCCTCCAAACACCGGCTTCTCGGGCATTATCACTGAAATAGGGTGCCACATCCACTGATTGATTGTTGGAAACATATCTATATCAGATCCACTGTTTCACAGAGGTGAAACTATATCAAACCCGGTCTTTTCAATGTTCCTGTGGCATGGGAATTGTTTCAATGTCTTCCTTAGGCCATTTGCCTCACAGTTAAGGTGTTTAGTTGTGGTTGGCCTGTGCTTTGAGACCTGGGCCTCTGTCTCGTCTTAGGTCCCAGTTATCCAGCCTTAGGGAGAATAGAGACAGATAAACAAGACAGGGCTCTGGTGAAAACTAGTGCACTATATAAGGAATAGGGTGCCGTGTGGGACACAGACACAGTCTATAACAGCTTCATTATCTAATCCCAACACGTAAAACCTCGTTATATAATCTGTCAAAGCTACTGTGTCAGACCTGACAACAGCTATATTGGAAAAACAAGCTTGGTTCTTCATTCTGTGGAATATAAAAAATACTGGTATTTATTGGTAAGAGACAAATGGAAATATCTCCCGTCACAGTAATCATATTAGACTAGGATAAGGTCTGGAGACATTATAGGAATGTTATTAAGTCTTTCTGTGTAAGTGAGTCTGAAATATTATCATTTTCATGATACTAATAAGATCATTCCAGGGATATACTGTTGGTATAGTAATTATGAAGTATTATACAACGGGTGGGTCTAATCCTGAATGCTGATTGATTAAAACTGCATTCCAGCCGGTGTCTATTCCACAAGTTACCACCGACTTAATCTATGCCTATTTACTCTATTCCATCTGATTGAGTAATCCACTGTCTCATCAGCCCAGCCAAGCAATTTATAAACTTGATTTCCACTGTATAAAGCAACTAGACATTATCTCCCATTTCTTTCAGACTAGCCTTTAGTTTTCAACAGCAGAGATTTGTATAAACCTTGCTGTCTATCTCTCCGACATTTGCAACATTGTTTCAATATTCAAATTCGGTCTCCAGCTGTCCCATAGTAATGAAGGTGTTGGGAGTCCGGACGAGAGCCAGTCGAAATCATGAATCAGCTGGCATCATTTTTATGGATATATACAAATAAATATAAATTGAAAAAAGGTCAAACAAAACGAAGTGCAGCTAGTTTGCAGTCTTTCCAGCTTTAGTTTGAAGTGATTGTGTTAGCTGTGTTGTTGGCTAGTTCCCCTGAGTGTTCTGACGAGTGAGCACATTTTCTATGCCAGGCGAAATCACGCCTCATTAGCTCATTGTTATGGATGTATCCAAATAAATGTCACTAGAAAACATCTTAAACAACTGCAAATGAAGCTACTTTGTTGTTATTCTGGCGGCACTTCTTGACTTGACTGTAAATTAGTCATAGTTGGCTAGCTAGCAAGCAAGGGATAAGAGCATGGCAATGGAACATTTAGAAAGAACGACTGGGTCGCGTCTATAGATACAGAACAAAAAAGACTGAATGACTGGGTCACGTCTCTAGCAACCGAACCGATAGAATGAACGACCAGCCAGCTTGGTTAGCATCCCTAGATTTGTGTCTGGATTATATATTGTGGGGAGGATGAAATGGTATGAATCAATTCCTCAAAATAATGTTTTTTATGAAAGTATGTCAATAATTATTTGACTTCGTCTAATATTGATAACATTATTAGCATTGTTGAATTAGATATTCATGATAACAAGCTAGGGCTGATGGTTTGGTTAGCTAAGCTAGCATGTCTGTTTGTTTGGTTACCAAGGCAACTACCGTAGCTATCTAGTAAACTTGCTACTTACTTCAGTGGATGTTGAACACATTTAAAGGAAGAATTCTACCAGCAAATGAACACATTTCCAGCGGCAAATATGTTAAATTATAGCCATGGTATAAAAGGAATAATCAACTTGGGGCTCTATGCGTTCTTCGCTAGCGCGCCGTGGAACACACCTCCCAAGTCGTTCATTATTTTCCATAGAACACATAGCCCCTCATTGATTATCCTTTACATAACTAGCTAATCATCTATTTGTGCTTAGAGCATTAACTGGTAACTTGTTTAATAAGGTTATTATCAGCAATTAGTGTTCTGGCTACACATATTCAGTTTTAATAATGATGTGAATGACCACCTCCATAACAAACAATTATAAGAGAATTAAACAAATGTCAAAACAATTTATTTTCAATATGTCAGTATCCCGGTTAAATTGTGGAGGACTATTAAGCTGTCATTTATAATATCAACATATCTGTAACATCTTTATAATTGGCACATAGCTGTTTAATGGATGTAACACACTGCCCTGTGTAATTCCACCACCACTTGTTTCATTTGATGGATGTATTATCAGTTCCTCACGTGGAATATAGTTCTCACTGTTCTGTGGAACTTGAGCCCACCACTATTACCACCACTATTACCACCACGATTACCACCACTATTACCACCACTATTACCACCACTTGTTTCATTTGATGGATGTATTATCAGTTCCTCACATGTGGACTCGCTATATATTAGTACAATAGCTGTTCTAACCCTGAATCCTGATTAAAGGTAAATATACTCCATTGCACCCTGGGCCCAGTCCTCTTTAGCCTCTTCAGTGGCCTGTGGGGTGTCTTTAAGTAATTAGGACATAGACTGCCGCGCTGTTCGTCTCTTTTAGAGCGACCATATGGTTTAGGCATGCAGAGAATGGGAACACCACACAATGAAAGAGCCTGGGTAATTGCATTTGCAATTGGACGGAACACTGGAAACAAGATACGGGGTAGAAAGAGGGGGATTTGGAGTGTGTACCCAGCAGTAATCCTGGAGGGGAGAGAGTTTAGGGTAACTCAAGCTTTGTGTGTGTGTGTGTGTGTGTGTGTGTGTGTGTGTGTGTGTGTGTGTGTGTGTGTGTGTGTGTGTGTGTGTGTGTGTGTGTGTGTGTGTGTGTGTGTGTGTGTGTGTGTGTGTGTGTGTATCGGGAGCTCAAGCTGTGCATTTACCAGCTGAAAGAGACAAGAGGAACTTCACATCTGTATGGAACAGCACAGCTACAGCTTATCTCTTTATTCACTAATTCAACAAACACAGCAAGAACGCCAGTAGACTAATAAACTGTGTGTGGTGTGTGTGGTTGGGTGTGTTTGTGTTAGTTTGTGTGTGTGTGTGTGAGAGAGAGAAAGCTATTTTCCCTGATCTCCCTGTTCCCTGATCCATAGTTCTGTTTGCTCATTACTCTGAGTCACTCCAAGCCGTGTGTTTTGGCTTACTGTTTGTATGTTTAGGGGAATCTGCTCAGTACAGCACAATTCAAACCATATTTCCAGTATATCTATGTTGGCTGGCTGTTGATCCTTACTTGACTGTGTTTGTTGTCTAAGGTACATGATTTTGTGTCTGGGTACATACCACCTGGCTGATTGTGTGTCTGGGTACATGCCACCTGGCTGCGGCCCTGTTTTCTTTGCCCTTAGGCAGTAGCTAAGATATCCCTCAAATTTGATTCAGACACTTACTATTCAGAAAGCAATAACCCCTCATACCCTCCCTCATCGCGTTCCCATCACCTCTACAGTTAGATGGGAACCAGGGTAACAGAGAAAAGCACCCTGACTAGCCAATTCGCTCATCCCTAAAGTCTGCCCAGAGACTAACCCAGGCTAATCCAGACTACCCAGACTACCCACAGGGCAACATGGCCCATACTATATTCAGGTCAATATGGCGGAGTGAGGCCTTATTAAAACTCATGAACCTTTTACTGCAGTGGGCTAAATCAGGGTCACACGGAGTGATTCTTGGTAGTCTTAAACAAATCTAATTTAAACAAAAGTAGACACCTCACGCACATGGTTATGGGCTTATTTTTTTATTTCTTATTAACACATTTAATTTGATTCCACCCATGAGGCCACTAGAGGGGGCAATTTGGTCATCTGACTGAAGGAAAGGGCTACGACACGGTATCATCAGGACTCATTAAAATAAGTGTGTGGGGGTGGGGGGGGGGGGGGTAGTCAATGTATAAGTAGTGAAGGAGATGCTATTTTCTACGTCAAAATTATCTGATGGATGTGTTGCGAGGCTTTTGGAGGCTTTTGAAAAAGAAACACTCACTAAAAGACACTGCCCATTTCTAGAGTACTTACTGTAAGCCTATGTGTCGTTTGTTTCAAGCTCTTACAGGGAATAAAAACGTAAACAGTTCTATTTACACAGTATGCTATTTGTTCCATTAAAGATTGGGCGGGAGCATTTAAAGCAGCCTTATTTACACAATATGGTGTTTATTGTTTTTAAGATTGGGAAGGATGTCTTAAGTCTAAAGCAGCCAAGCTGTTGGTTGACTCATTGTGTTGACAACAGAATGAAATACTTCAGATCTGTTCCAAAATGAAGATTCTATGTACTCCTAAGTCAATATGAAGCTTAGACTTATGTTATATATTTCTATAAAATTAGATTATAAATGGTGAACAGATACAATGCTTGTTGTAGATGAAGGATGAGCAACACCCCATTTGAAGGTCCTCTGTTCAATTTCCCCAAAATAAAAATACCCCTTTTTTATTATGATTTTTTTACTCAATAAAAGCTGCAAATTCAAAATGTGTTTGTGCATCAGCAGTCTTTCTCTAGTTATGTCAGTCACTGGTAGTCACTCAATTAGCCATGTCAGCTAAAGTTTTTTAGATTGGTAAATTAGTCCAGCTATCTAAACTTAGTAATCACGGTCGAATTATCATCCGGGGGGCCCCCATTGATTTTGTTAGTTAGTCTCACTCAGATATCATATTAAAACCTGCAAACATTTCTCTCCACCCCATGGAAACATTTGTAGAATTGCACATGTGGGTACGCAGAGCCCCCACCCCCATCTAAATTGCCCATCCCTGTTCTAGGTAGATTATCTGAGAGGAGAACTACCACATACTGTTTGGTGGTGTTTATGAATTCCCTGTTTGGAATTTGTAGATAAGTTGTTTTGAGCTGTGTTTGCCCAAATGGTTGGTTTGTAAATTCCAGCTTGTTGTAGTATATATTTACTGGTTTTGCTCCATTTATTTATTTGTGTTTTTTTTGTGGCAAAAAATATTATGTTTGGTGGCCAAACCAACCATTTTTACTGTGCAAAATGCATATAATACAGTATTTATGACTGAAGTGTTTGCAACCCCCCTACTTATGATTTAAGGGCATGTGGTTGAAGAGGAAATAGGACAGATTTTTTTCTGTCACGTTTTGTGTTTCAAATCAACATCAAGTCAAGAGAAGCCTTTTCCCCTCCGTCTCCCTGTGGACACCCTGACAGCGTCATCGTTGCATCCCAAAAGGCACCCTATTTCCTACACAGTGCACTACTTTTGACCACAGCCCCTGTCAAAAGTAGTGCACTTCATAGGGAACATTGTGTCATTTGGACAGCCCTGACAGCATCTTAATGTCAGGCATGTATGAGTCTCTGGCTTTTAGCCATCTTAGTCTGACAATACCACCATTTCAAGACGGCTTAAATTCATCCACTCTGTCACTGCGTCAGCTGGAATTTTATTTTTCCCCTCCTCTCTCTCTCTTTCTCTTTCTCTTCTCTTCCCTCTTTCACAAGGTTAAACCCATCCAATCCCAGATCCGTCAGAACATTTGTGTTTGACGGCATCAAACTGGCAGGCAGAATGAAGTGTCATGTAAGAAAACGTTGAGTCACTCTCTCTCTCTCTCCGGTTCTCTATGTCGTCTTTTGATCTAATCCTCATTGTATTGTGGAGAAAACGTTCAGGTTTATTCAGTCAGGGAGAAGGGAGAAGTGAAGAGACATGGTTGTATTGGGAGGATGCGGTGCCGCCCCTTCCTATACGCAGAGAACACTAAAGTAAATAGTTTAATACACAAGGTGACGTTTAGACATTTGCTAGTGCATCAGCAGCCACTGACTGTCAATCAATTAGCCCATGTCAACAGTGCTCTGCCTATAAGCAGGGTGGGCCCCGATAAGCAGAGGGGGCCCCCAATAAGTAGAGGTGGCACTGGGAAAATGACAGGGATATAGGCATTATATGAAGTCTTTACTGAGTCCACCACATCTGTCACACCTAATTCATAGACTCAAGACGTAATGCTGCTGTCTTGACGCTACAGTAAATGAAGGGACTAATGCCCTGCTGAAACAGACTTGCATTCACTGAAATGTCCACTGAAATGTCTGCTACACTGCAATATCCACTGACCACTCAGTTAAGGTGGTGGTGTATATCTGTCTGTCTCTGGTCTTGGAGCTGAAAGCTGTGTATTATATTTATTAAGGTTCTCACCTCGAGGCGCACCTTTCCTAACCATGACAGCTACAGAAAACATCAAGGCTTCTCAGATTAGTTCTGCAGATCTCTCATGGCCGTTACTTACATCTTTCTCAGTCGCCTGCTCTTTGCTTCTTTGAGACCTTTTCATAAGAATACAATACAATTTTCAACTGCATGCAATATCACATCTTCCTAATTCCTTTTCCAGACTGAAGAGATGCCGGAGAGATGTCAGTTAGCCTCACTGTAGTCCCACTACTAATTGGTCAGTGCTGTAATTGGTCAGATCCAATGTGTGTGTGTTTGTGCATGTGTGTGCGTGCGTGCATGCGTGTGTACTAATTGGCTAGCGCTGTAGTTAGTCAGGTCCTGTCCTGTGGCTCTACTCATCAACCCATTCACACCTTCCTCACTCATCTCTCTCATCACTGCAGGTAGGGTGTGAAACCCATTAGCTGCCAGGCAGGAACCAAAATGCTCTCTTTCCGGTCTGATAGGTATACAGCTTTTTTGTCTAATTCCTATTGAGCTGAAAATATATTCAGCAACTCTTCTCTATTGTAAAGAAAACACACTGATGCTCTCTTACGGGATTGCCTGCCAAATTATGTTTACATTTTCTAGTTAAAAGAATGACTGGCGCATTGTGACCAGGCTACAGCTGTCAGAGTTATATTGCTGGGCATAGCAGGGCTTCCCTGTCTAAATCCTAACTATAGAGTTAAAAAGTTGAATTAGCAGTAACTCTTATGTAGCACATTGGAAGTTCGTTCGAAAAAATCTATATTTTATTGATAAAACGAACCAATGTCTTTTGCCAAATGCCTTCATCATGGTAGTGACAGCGTTTCTTTTTACTCTGAACTGTCTGCAAATCTTATCGAGCTAAAAGACAGACTAGGCCTGTATAACTCAGTTAAACTGCTAATAGTGGAGCCATTAGAGGTAACAGAGAGAAACTTCAGAGCCAAACACATAAAGTGAATGTGTCCTGTCTGGCTGAAACAGCCACCCCATTGTCCCTATTGTAGAGGGTGATAAGAAGACAATTAGTGATTTCGACTGAATCTTCACAGCAGTTCATGAGTCATACAGCGGGGTGTGACTCACCAGAGCGACTTGGGCATCGTGGGGGAAATTCACCCTATAAAAATCTAGGTTTAATGGCTGTAGCTACTTTATTTAGGCTGTATGCGTGCATTGTAACTACACTTAAGGTTTTTAAGTGACATCAATAGGTATTCTATTCTGTTGTAAAGAGGAAGGCAGTTAAAAGTTGTTAGCAGTCGTAGGTAGCTGTGTGCTATTAAAGCAGAAATGGTGCTCTGTTCTTACGACAGCATGGTTAATGGTTGACCTTTATTTCTGCTGTTCAGGGGATATCCCTGAGAAATTAGCACCCAGCAGGCCTGATAACCTGGACACTGTCCTTGACTGTTGGTTAAACACCCCTGAGTGTTGGTAATCAACAGCATTGTTGCTGTCTCTCTCTAATGGCCGACTGTCATTAAGATGAAGGTTTTGGTTGTCCCTTTGAGGCTGCATGGAAGGTGTTTAGTGCCTGGTGGTGTGGTCACCCTTACGGAAAAACCTGATTCATTTCACGTGAAGTGTTCCAAAAACATGTTTTTGTGTGATCACATGTGCTCTTATGTGAAGTTAATGTGATAACATGTGACAACATGTAAAACAACATGTGATAACATGAAACTATACATGTGAAAAAGTGATCACGTGAAGTGTTCCAAAACATGTTTTCACATTATTTCACATGTGAATTTTCAGATGAGATCATGTGAATTTCCATGTGAAATCATGTGCTTTTTCTGTAAGGGTAGTTAAGATTACTCAAGCCTTGAGAAATGTGTTGAAAGGCTGGATTTGCTGGGCACAAATTGAACATAGTACTGGACCACAAACACTGTCAATGGACATTCTCTACACTCTACACAGAAAAAAAAGGTGCTATCTAGAACCTCAAATGGTTATTCGGGTGTCCCCATAGGAGAACCCCTTTGAAGAACCAGTTTTGATTCCAGGTAGAACTATTTTAGTTCTACCTGGAACTAAAAAGGGTTCAGCTATGGGAGCAGCCGAAGAACCGTTCTGGAACACTTTTGTATTGAGAAGGTGTTTTAGTCCAGGACAAGGCTTAATATATATCCGGGAACCCAGCCCGTAGTCTTCTAATGCTTAATCAGTAGTGTAGGGGCACCACCTGTCTTCAGGCCACTGTTTCCTAGTAATTATCCCAGTGAAGACATCCTCATTCATGCCCTCGAAGGTATTGTATAAACCATTAGCATGGAAGAGCTTTTGCGGCTATGAATCGATGCATAAGGTATAATAAGTACAAGACCTTCTCCTTTGAGCACTCTATTCTAAGGCTGTGCCCCAAATGGCACCATATGCCCTATGGGCTCTGGTCAAAAGAAGGGAACTATATAGGGAATGAATAGGGTGCCATTTGGGCCACATAGGCAACACCTACAGGGTTTGTCCCTGTGAGCTTTATTCTATCCTTCACCCCACAGTGAACAGACAATGAGACGAATGAACAACTAGTATCTAAGACTGAAGACATAATGAACTCATAGAATTCAGTGTGGCATCTCGTAAAATAAACAGGGGGCTCAAATGCCTTGGTAGAAATTAGCATAATTACTTCATTATGCCTCCATATACCGCTCCCACAATCATCAGACAATTAACTGCAACCGGACACTTAATTGGACATTTTCATTGACCTTCCTGTTGTATTAACGAAGCTGCTTTATTGACCTGACATAGGTTGTGTCCCGAATCACACCTTATTACCCATGTAGTGCATTAGGCCATAGGACTCTGGTCAAAAGGAGTGTACTATAGGGAATAGGGTGCTGTTTGGGAAGCATGCATGGTTTCCTCTCAATGAGGAGGGAGGCCCCTTGCTTTATTGAAGTTAAGACAAGTGATGGATGTTTGATTGATTGATGATGGATGACTGTTTGAATTGATTAATGACCCATTGTGTTGTATTAACCAGAACAAAGCCAGAGTCCTACTGTCGGTCTGTAAAAAGTAGGAGTGGACATAACATGTCCTTTGGTACCCCTATTATATAATGAATACTGCATGTGTCTCTCAGTCCCTGCGCACGTGCATTTGCATGTGTGTGTGTGTGTGTGTGCCTGAATGTGTGTGTGTGTATATCTGTGAGTGTGTGTGTGTTTGTGTGCATGCGTTCGCAGTTGCACGTGCATGTTTGTGGTGTGTACACCAAGTCTTGTTTCAGAACACCTTAGCAATGTTTCAGTATGCCTCATAACCCCTTACACACGTTTCAAAACTCCAGACAAGTTAAGGTTTAATCTCCTTGACGTTGGTGGCAGCTCAGTTGCCACTAGTTTTAGTTTTACAAAACACTTTATTTTAACAACATGATCGCCTGAGGTCAGTATAGATTAGAATCTGATATGCGTTTTATATAAAGAATATTGAGAGTATTTTTGCTTCTAACTCTTAAGTCAGCCTGTTCTTCACAGAAAGCCGTAAGTGTTCAAATGTAATGGTTTATATGGATTTCCTTGCCTTGCCAAAGACAATTGGTTTGTCTCAAATGGCACCCTATATAGTGCTTTTGACAGGAACCCTGTGTAGTATGCAGGGAATAGGTTATACTTTTTTTTGACCAGGACCAGGGAATAGGGTGCCATTTAGGATGTTACCAGAGTTTTATTAAATTCCAATCATCTTGTTGATGTTGAGACTACAGACTAGAGGCCAGACAGCTGTAGGTTATATCCAGTTCAGTTGTTACACAGATGATTACACTTTATTCTAGGGTAAAATGATGACACTTATATGGAGAGCTAATTAATACTCTGCTATATTCTCACAGGCCTACGTACAGATGTTGGATTTTAATTTGATCACTCTTTAGTTATTGAGAATTTTCTTGTAATATACTTTTGTTTTAAAATGGCTTCTAAAGTTTGTAATTTCCACTTAGAAATGTCAGACTTGATTTGCCCCAACAAAAAATGTATCAACCCCTACAGAAATGTCAATTTAATTATAATTCACATAATAGTTCACATGTCCTTTGGCTACATTATTATTTTCCTGCTGTAGCAAACTTGCTCAGAACAGACAATGGAATGTAACAGAACAGACAATGGAATGTAACAGAACAGACAATGGAATGTAATAGAACTTCTACCCAGCTATCAATCTACCTTCATGTTAACTTCTGGAGATAAACAATGTTCCATCAATGTCATTACTAAATTGAAGTGATTCTCTGTAGAGACACTTCTGAATGTATACAGTCATTCATTAGACTCAGTGGTTAACACATTACAGAGAGGTGAGTAATGAGAGGCGGGTCATACGCACACACACACACACACACACACACACACACACACACACACACACACACACACACCACACACCACACACCACACACCACACACACACACACACACACACACACACACCACACACCACACACCACACACCACACACCACACACCACACACCACACACCACACACACACACACACACACACACACACACACACACACACACACACACACAGCGGCCAGCAGGTCACCCCAGTCCCCTGCAGTCACAGCAGCCGGTCACACAGGTGTATTTATACTGCTTTAATAACAGCAGACTTATGGAAATACAACCTGTCCTCTAGACACACACACGGGCACAGACATGTGCACACACACACACAAGCAGTAGATGGTGTGAGGCTGTCCTGTGTCAGAGAGAACCCTGGGGACGGAAGTCAAGTGCTGTGTTATCGACCCAGACCTTCAGGCTTAGACAAACACCTCTCTCTCTCTCTTTTTCTATCTTTGTCTCTCTCTCTCTCACCTTTTCTCACCTTTTCTCACCTCTGCCCTCTCTCCCTCCCTCCCTCTCTCTCTCTCACTCTCACTCACTCACTCACTCACTCACTCACTCACTCACTCACTCACTCACTCACTCACTCACTCACTCACTCACTCACTCACTCACTCACTCACTCACTCACTCACTCACTCACTCACTCACTCACTCACTCACTCACTCACTCACTCACTCACTCACTCACTCACTCACTCACTCACTCACTCACTCACTCACTCACTTTCACTCACTCACTTTCTCTCACTCACTCTATCTCTGTTTCCCTCCCTTCCTCGCTCTCTCTTCACCTCTCACTTTCTGTCTGCTCTGCTCTCTCCCCCTCTCTTGCTCTTCTCATTTTAATGCAGCAGTTATGCCTGTCAAGAGATATACTGCCATTTTGTCTCTGTCTCTGTAATAGAGTTTGAGGAGTTGATTTGGAGTTAATGGCATAACCGCTGTGTGAAGATAAGAATTCCATTATCTCCCTGCGCTGTGGACCTGGTCCTGTGTGTGTGTGAGTGAGTCTCATTGTGTGTGTGTGTGTGAGTGTGAGTCTCATTGTGTGTGTGTGTGTGGCGTGTGTGTGTGAGTCTCATTGTGTGTGTGCCCGAGAGTGTGGTCGACCAAAAATCGTCTGTTCTTTCGACTAATCAATTAGTCTAAATGTTTAAACATGTATTTTTCCATTTATAGACACATCCTATGTGTTTTAATAAAATGAGCTCTATGTATCGAGCTTGTCTGATGCTTAAAACTTCCGGCTTAGTGAAATAAGACAAATGCCTAAAGAGGGCGCCAGAGATCTAGATAACCAGAAAGAAACAAACTTAACCTGACCCAAGTATTCTCCTCCCGCTCTTGCTGGCTTTGGCAGATTCTGCCTTTAGTCTCCTGAAGTTGCCGGTAACAGGCTACATGAGGAGTCTACAATCTTTATCATGTGGAATGACCATTTATCTTAACATTTCTACAGATATGCGTGTCAGTTATGGTTTTCATATGCACATTTTCGTGAAATAGTTTCATTTTATTTATAATTAGGTCTTCATATCTCAAAATCATTGTCATGTGGTTAATCAAAATTGTATCCAAATCTAAATGAAAATTATACAAACATAAAAAGTAACAGTGTCTTTGGAAAGTATTCAGACTGGTATGGTACTGCTCGGCATCTGACCGTAAGGCGCTACAGAAGGTAGTGCGAACGGCCCAGTACATCACTGGGACCAAGCTTCCTGCCATCCAGGACCTATATAATAGCCGGTGTCAGAGGAGTTATAGACTGTTCTCTCTGCTACCGCATGACAAGCGGTACCGGAGCGCAAGTCTAGGACCAACATCCTCTACCCCCCAAGCCATTAGACTGCTGAACAATTCATAAAAATCTCCACCGGACAATTTACATTGACCCCCCCCTTGTACACTGGTGTTACTCGCTGTTTGTTTGTTACCTATGCATAGTCACTTCGCCCCCACCTACATGTACAGATTACCTCAACTAGCCTGTACCCCCGCACACTGCCTCGGTACTTGGTGCCCCCTGTATAAGGCCTTGTTATTGTTATTCTTATTGTGTTACTTTTTATTATTACTTTTTATTTTAGCCTACTTGGTAAATATTTTCTTCTTCTTGAACTGCACTGTTGGTTAAGGGCTTGTAAGTAAGCATTTCACGGTAAAGTCTACACTTGTATTTGGCGCATGTGACAAATAAAGTTTGATTTGATTTGACCCCTTTCCTTTTTTTGTTATATTACAGCCTTATTCTAAAATGGATTCATTAAAAACATTTCCTCAACAATCTGCACATAATACCCCGTATTGCTATGAGACTCGAAATTGAGCTCAAGTGCATCCTGTTTTCATTGATCATCCTTGAGATGAGTCCACCCGTGGTAAATTCAATTGATTGGGCATGATTTGGAAAGGCACACATCTGTCTATATAAGGTCCCACAGTTGACAGTGCATATCAGAGCAAAAACCAAGCCATGAGGTCAAAGGAATTGTCCGTAGAGCTCTGAGACAGGATTTTGTCGAGGCACAGATATGGGGAAGTGTACCAAAAAATGTCTGCATCATTGAAGGTGCCCAACAACACAGTGGCCTCCATCATTCTTAAATGGAAGAAGTTTGGAACCACCAAGACTCTTCCTAGAGTTGGATGTCCGGCCAAACTGAGCAATCAGGGATAAGGGCCTTGGTCAGGGAGGTGACTAAGAACCCGATGGTCACTCTGACAGAGCTTTTGAGTTCCTCTGTGGAGATGGGAGAACCTTCTAGAAGGACAACCATCTCTGCAGCACTCTACCAATCAGGCCTTTATGGTAGAGTGGCCAGACGGAAGCCACTCCTCAGTAAAAGGCACATGACAGCCTGCTTGGTGTTTGCCAAAAGGAATCTTGAGAAACAAGATTCTCTGGTCTGATGAAACCAAGATTGAACTCTATGGCCTGAACGCCAAGCGTCACGTCTGGAGGAAACATGGCACCACCCCTACTGTGAAGCATGGTGATGGCAGCATCATGTTGTGTGGATGTTTTTTAGTGGCAGGGACTGGGAGACTAGTCAGGATCGAGGCAAAGGTGAACGGAGCAACGTACAAAGAGATCCTTGATGAAAACCTGCTCCAGAGTGCTCAGGACCTCAGACTGTGGCGAAGGTTCACCTTCCAACAGGACAACGACCCTAAGCACACAGCCAAGTAAATGCAGGAGTGGCTTCGGGACAAGTCTCTGAATGTCGTTGGGTGGCCCAACCAGAGTCCGGACTTGAACCCGATCTAACATCTCTGGAGAGACCTGAAAATAGCTGTGCATCCATCCAACCTGACAGAGCTTGAGAGGATCTGCTGAGAAGAATGGGAGAAACTCCCCAAATACAGGTGTGCCGAGCTTGTAGCGTCATACCCAAGAAGACTCGATGCTGTAATTGCTGCAAAAGGTGCTACAACAAAGTACTGAGTAAAGGGTCTGAATACTTGCGTAAATGTGATATTTCAGTGTTTTTAGTTTTTAATTAGCCAAAATGTCTAAAAACCTGTTTTTGCTTTGTCATTAAGGGGTATTGGGTGTAGAATGATGAGGTAATTAAAAACATTTTTTTTTAGAATAAGGCTGTAACGTAACAACATGTGGAAAAAGTCAAGGGGTCTGAATACTTTCCCAAAACGCACTGTATATTGGCATTGCCAACTATGTAAGAATTGCCTACATAAAGCCAACAAGTAAAAACATTGCAGCCTGCAGGTAGAGCTTATCCTGATAAAATATATCCTGATAAATATCCTATGAATCACATTGGCTACACATGGCCTGTCTGCAAAGAAACATTGTATCAACTTTTAACTTGGGTCCAGCCAGAAGCTTGGCTAGCGAACTTGCAACATTGTATAACATATTCTGGGCCCTCAGAGTTTCCCAGCTCCAGTGAGCTCGGGACAGACACAGCTGTAGGCTATTTGTGCAAGGGATAAGAAGCAGTGCTCGACTTGGACAGGAGCTCACCGGAGCTGAGTACCGGCACCTCAAATGTTCTACTGCTTGAGCTCCTGTTCCTCTTCTAGAATATTAAATAAAAAGTGTTGTGGAGCTCCTGCACCTAAATATAAACAGTTCCAGCACCCAAAATGAGTACCAGAAGTAATCAAGTAGGCCTATTTTATGACATTTCCACTGGATCAGAGCATTACATTTTTCCCTTTCTTGCTGAGTGGTTATCGAAAGGGAGACAGCTGGAAAGATTTTTCAAATACATTGAGGAACTATTGTCATTCTCAATGGATGTAAAAGCAGACTTCCCTTGCTTGCTGTTTGAGGTGAAGAAAATGTTACTTTGAGAAGCTCCACAGGTTATTAGTGGTGGTGCATGAAGCCAATCAGAAAAATGATCAGATCCACCAATGGGAACATTTATATGCCTACATATGCCCATGTAGCCGATAGGCCTACTTCTATGCATGTGTGTCCTTACTCAATATTGACAGGAGCGCTCCAAACAAAAGACAATGACTAAATTGACAAAACTCATAAATGGAACCCTAAACCAAAACTTGTTTCTCACAAGTGTAGCATATGTTGTGCACACTCCAAACACTGTCCACTCTGACAATGATGATGGGAAGACTGGAATAATAATATTGAATGCATTAACATAAATTACCATAACCAAAGTAACAAACATGGTAGATAGGAAATTATAGGAATTAACGGTGAATGTACTACTGGTGATATATGTAATGGGGAAATGATAGACATGAAACACTAATTTATGAGTTATGAAACCTCACTCCCCCCTATCTGAGATACCTACTGCAGTCCTCATCCTCCACATACAACACCCGTTCTGCCAATCACATTCTGTTAAAGGTCCCCCAAGCACACACATCCTGGGTCGCTCCTCTTTTCAGTTCGCTGCAGCTAGCGACTGGAACGAGCTGCAACAAACACTCAAACTGGACAGTTTTATCTCAATCTCTGCATTCAAAGTCTCAATCATGGACACTCTTACTGACAGTTGTGTCTGCTTCTCATGATGTATTGTTGTCTCTACCTTCTTGCCCTTTATGCTGTTGTCTGGAGCACACAACATGTTTGTACCATGTTTTGTGCTGCTACTATGTTGTGCTGCTGCCATATTGTGTTGCTACCAAGTTGTGGTCATGTTGTGTCGCTACCATGCTGTGTTTTCATGTGTTGCTGCCATGCTAGGTTGTTGTCTTAGGTCTCTCTTTATGTAGTGTTGTGTTGTCTCTCTTTGTGTAGTGTTGTGTTGTCTCTCTTTGTGTAGTGTTGTGGTGTCTCTCTTTATGTAGTGTTGTGGTGTCTCTCTTTATGTAGTGTTGTGGTGTCTCTCTTTATGTAGTGTTGTGGTGCCTCTCTTTATGTAGTGTTGTGGTGTCTCTCTTTATGTAGTGTTGTGGTGTCTCTCTTTATGTAGTGTTGTGGTGCCTCTCTTTATGTAGTGTTGTGGTGTCTCTCTTTATGTAGTGTTGTGGTGTCTCTCTTTATGTAGTGTTGTGGTGTCTCTCTTTATGTAGTGTTGTGGTGTCTCTCTTTATGTAGTGTTGTGGTGTCTCTCTTTATGTAGTGTTGTGGTGTCTCTCTTTATGTAGTGTTGTGGTGTCTCTCTTTATGTAGTGTTGTGGTGTCTCTCTTTATGTAGTGTTGTGGTGTCTGTCTTGTCTTGATGTGTGTTTTGTCCTATATTTGTATTTTATTTAGTATTTTTAATCCCAGCCCCCCGTCCCCGCAGGAGGCCTTTTGCCTTTTGGTAGGCCGTCATTGTAAATAAGAATTTGTTCTTAACTGACTAGGCTGGTTAAATAAAAGTCAAATAACAAAAAATAAAAAACAATGAATGTGCACAAATTGGCAGAAGAGTGCGCATTCTGGAGAGAGAAGTACATTGTGCAATCCGACGTCTGCATTGGCCGTGCAGCATTTACAGTGATACGACCTCTGCAAAAGTCATGGCATTCATAGTTATTGTGCTTCGTGGAGCAGTTCAGAGCTGTTGTCAAGGAAGTGAGTTTGTGTTTTCTACAGGATGTACCGCCCCCACCTACCATCAACCAATCATGTCAATGCAGAGTTATATAAAGCCCCTCGCATTGTTAAAAAATGTAGGAGGTGCATGGCGATGCGATACGGAGCTCGATTTGGGCTCTGAAAGCTACGCAATTGCGTCACTACCCTCCATATGGAGCCTCCGACCACATTTTTCGGATCAAGCATAAATTGGCTTTTAGTCATTGCCTCCGCAATGGATTGGTTCACTGAGATGGGCGCAAATATGTATATCTGTATATATACCTATTATAAATGGAAATGGAATAGACAACAGGTGGAAATTATAGGCAATTAGCAAGACACCCCCAATAAAGGAGTGGTTCTGCAGGTGGTGACCACAGACCACTTCTCAGTTCCTATGCTTCCTGGCTGATGTTTTGGTCACTTTTGAATGCTGGCGGTGCTTTCACTCTAGTGGTAGTATGAGACGGAGTCTACAACCCACACAAGTGGCTCAGGTAGTGCAGCTCATCCAGGATGGCACAATGCGAGCTGTGGCAAGAAGGTTTGCTGTGTCTGTCAGCGTAGTGTCCAGAGCATGGAGGCGCTACCAGGAGACAGGCCAGTACATCAGGAGACGTGGAGGAGGCCGTAGGAGGGCAACAACCCAGCAGCAGGACCGCTACCTCCGCCTTTGTGCAAGGAGGAGCACTGCCAGAGCCCTGCAAAATGACCTCCAGCAGGCCACAAATGTGCATGTGTCTGCTCAAACGGTCAGAAACAGACTCCATGAGGGTGGTATGAGGGCCCGACGTCCACAGGTGGGGGTTGTGCTTACAGCCCAACACCGTGCAGGACGTTTGGCATTTGCCAGAGAACACCAAGATTGGCAAATTCGCCACTGGCGCCCTGTGCTCTTCACAGATGAAAGCAGGTTCACACTGAGCACATGTTTCAGACGTGACAGAGTCTGGAGACGCCGTGGAGAACGTTCTGCTGCCTGCAACATCCTCCAGCATGACCGGTTTGGCGGTGGGTCAGTCATGGTGTGGGGTGGCATTTCTTTGGGGGGCTGCACAGCCCTCCATGTGCTCGCCAGAGGTAGCCTGACTGCCATTAGGTACCGAGATGAGATCCTCAGACCCCTTGTGAGACCATATGCTGGTGCGGTTGGCCCTGGGTTCCTCCTAATGCAAGACAATGCTAGACCTCATGTGGCTGGAGTGTGTCAGCAGTTCCTGCAAGAGGAAGGCATTGATGCTATGGACTGGCCCGCCCGTTCCCCAGACCTGAATCCAATTGAGCACTGGGACATCATGTCTCGCTCCATCCACCAACGCCACGTTGCACCACAGACTGTCCAGGAGTTGGCTGATGCTTTAGTCCAGGTCTGGGAGGAGATCCCTCAGGAGACCATCCGCCACCTCATCAGGAGCATGCCCAGGCGTTGTAGGGAGGTCATACAGGCACGTGGAGGCCACACACACTACTGAGCCTCATTTTGACTTGTTTTAAGGACATTACATCAAAGTTGGATCAGCCTGTAGTGTGTTTTTCCACTTTAATTTTGAGTGTGACTCCAAATCCAGACCTCCATGGGTTGATAAATTTGATTTCCATTGATAATTTTTGTGTGATTTTGTTGTCAGCACATTCAACTATGTAAAGAAAAAAGTATTTAATAAGAATATTTCATTCATTCAGATCTAGGATGTGTTATTTTAGTGTTCCCTTAATTTTTTTGAGTGTATATTTGTTCAGGGGCACAAGTGGAGGGGACATAATAATAATTTGTATTTTTTATCCTGTCGGATGAACACTCTAAACAGCCTACCCGACCGCTCGGAGGCCTTCCGCATGGTCCTAAAGCACAGCATTGCCTCGTTTTGTATCACATTCCAATTATAAATCTGGCCGGGACAAAACTTCAGAATGTGGGGTGGAGATGTCCCACATTCTGAAATTGCATTTTTGTCTTTCCCCAGTGAAAGTTGCACCCCTTGATTTCTTACTGCTCGACTAAAACAATCTCGGTCGACCAACAGCCTAACGAACAAGCAATTGACCATTCGACTAATTAGGGTCAGCTCTAGTATGCACATGCGTTTGTATGGACCTGCTCTCCCTGGCTGCAGTGTGTTCAATTTCTGTATAATTTCAGGCAGTAGTTTTGAAATTGGTGCACATGAGCCAAAACTGGTCCCTGTTTTTTGTGTACTACATCATCCAATTGTGCATTATGTCATCCATTTCGTATGATATGTTACGTCCTGCAACAAAAATAAATGTATATCTTTTTAAAAGCAATTTGTATGTTATGTCTTTAAAAAATAAATAAATCTAAATAATTTTTACAATATGTTATGAATATGTTGTGCTTAAGATCCCAAAGTGCATCTTTAATCATGTCTTTAGTGTAACGGTCGTCGTAATATTCCTCCTCCTCCTCGGACGAGGAGAGGAGAGAGGGATCAGAAGACCAATGTGCAGCGAGGTATGTAGACATCATGAATTTATTAGACAAGACGAACACTGAACCGAACTATACTTGATAAATACAAAATAACAAACAGACAACGTAGACTGACCTGAACATGCAAACTACATAAAATGAAGAACGCACGAACAGGAAAGAACGAACGAACGAATGAGACGAGACAGTACCGTGTGGTGCAATAAACACAGACACAGCGACAATCACCCACAAACAAACAGTGAGAACAGCCTACCTTAAATATGGTTCTCAATCAGAGGAACGTCAAACACCTGCCTCTAATTGAGAACCATATCAGGCACATTAAACCCAACATAGAAACACAACACATAGAATGCCCACCCAGCTCACGTCCTGACCAACAAAACAAAGGATTAACACAATAACTAGGGTCAGAACGTGACATTTAGTCTCTAGCCGGAAGAGTAAACACAGACAACCTTGAGTGTAACTTCAGTATGCAAATGTAATACTAGCCAGCTTGTGTTACACTGTAAGACACATTGAACACTCCCCCCAGGGTTGGAGGGTCAGTAACTGGCCAGCTTGTGTTACACTGTAAGACACATTGAACACTCCCCCCAGGGTTGGAGGGTCAGTAACTGGCCAGCTTGTGTTACACTGTAAGACACATTGAACACTCCCCCCAGGGTTGGAGGGTCAGTAACTGGCCAGCTTGTGTTACACTGTAAGACACATTGAACACTCCCCCCAGGGTTGGAGGGTCAGTAACTGGCCAGCTTGTGTTACACTGTAAGACACATTGAACACTCCCCCCAGGGTTGGAGGGTCAGTAACTGGCCAGCTTGTGTTACACTGTAAGACACATTGAACACTCCCCCCAGGGTTGGAGGGTCAGTAACTGGCCAGCTTGTGTTACACTGTAAGACACATTGAACACTCCCCCCAGGGTTGGAGGGTCAGTAACTGGCCAGCTTGTGTTACACTGTAAGACACATTGAACACTCCCCCCAGGGTTGGAGGGTCAGTAACTGGCCAGCTTGTGTTACACTGTGAGACACATTGAACACTCCCCCCAGGGTTGGAGGGTCACTGTGAAAAGTAACTGGCCAGCTTGTGTTACACTGTAAGACACATTGAACACTCCCCCCAGGGTTGGAGGGTCAGTAACTGGCCAGCTTGTGTTACACTGTAAGACACATTGAACACTCCCCCCAGGGTTGGAGGGTCAGTAACTGGCCAGCTTGTGTTACACTGTAAGACACATTGAACACTCCCCCCAGGGTTGGAGGGTCAGTAACTGGCCAGCTTGTGTTACACTGTAAGACACATTGAACACTCCCCCCAGGGTTGGAGGGTCAGTAACTGGCCAGCTTGTGTTACACTGTAAGACACATTGAACACTCCCCCAAAGGGTTGGAGGGTCAGTAACTAGCCAGCTTGTTATGGTTCTTCTGACTAATGTTGATGTACAGTATGTTCTCTGGGCGAACAGGGAATAGATAGAGATACAATGTGTCACAAATGGCACCCGATTCCCTATTTAAAGCACTACTTTTGGGTCAAAAGCTGTGAACTACACAGGAAGTAGGGTGCCACTTTGGATGCATCCACTCTTTGTTCATATCAAAACATCTTGAGAGTTATAGATTGTTGTTATCAAAGCAGAGAAAACAAAGCGCTCTGCAGCCCGGTGTCATGACATTGGCTTTAGTATGTATGGTAATTGTGTGTAGCTAAGTGAACCTGAGGCCAGTTCAAACACAAGGTCGTGCGTAGGAATATATTTTTAAGATCCTCTGGAATCACCAGACGATACTCTGAAATGTTCAGGGATCTAACAACAGTGACCTTTGCTCTTTGAGAAGTCAAATCACAAGATTTACTATTATCTTTTGTCTACCATGAAAGATGTACTATTATCTTTTGTCTACCATGAAAGATGTACTATTATCTTTTGTCTACCATGAAAGATGTACTATTATCTTTTGTCTACCATGAAAGATGTACTATTATCTTTTGTCTACCATGAAAGTGAAAATCTGTTATTTTTCCACTGCAACTTATTTGAAAGGTATTGGATGTTGTTTCTACTATACAGTAGCCTGCAGCTTTGCAGCTGTACATCTGGCTATTTGAATAATCTCAAATATAACATATATTTTGATTTGTTTAACACTTTTTTGGTTACTACATGATTCCATATGTGTTATTTCATAGTTTCGATGTCTTCACTATTATTCTACAATGTAGAAAATAGTCAAACTAAAGAAAAACCCTGGAATAAGTAGGCGTTCTAAAACGTTTGACTGGTAGAGTACATACAGTACCAGTTTGGACACCTACTCATTCCAGGGTTTTTCTTTATTTGTATTATTTTCTACATTGTAGAATAATAGTGAAGACATCAAAACTATTAAATAACACATATGGAATCATGTAGTAACCAAAAAAGTGTTAAACAAATCAAAATAGACTTTGTATTTGAGATTATTCAAAGTAGCCACCCTTTGCCTTGATGACGGGGCGGCAGGGTAGCCTAGTGGTTAGAGTGTTGGACTAGTAACCAAAAGATTGCAAGTTCAAATCCCCGAGCTGACAAGGTACAAATCTGTCGTTCTGCCTCTGAACAGGCAGTTAACCCACTGTTCCTAGGCCGTCATTGAAAATAAGAATTTGTATTTAACTGACCTAGTTAAATAAAGGTAAAATAAATAAAAAATGACAGCTTTGCACAATAACCAGGCCAAATATACAATATGGAGGTGCTTTCCAAGGTGACGTTGAATGTTCCTGAGTGGCCTACTTTTAGTTTGGACTTAAATCGGCTTGAAAATCTATGGCAAGACTTGAAAACGGCTGTCTAGCCATGATCAACTTCACAGAGCTTGAAGAATTTTAAAAATAATAATGTGCAAATATTGTACAATCCAGGTGTGGAAATCTCTTAGATACTTACCCAGAAAGACTCACAGCTGTAGTCACTGCCAAAGGTGCTTCTAACATGTATTGACTCAGGGGTGTGAATACTTTTGTACTGTAAATGAGATAATTCTGTATTTCATTTTCAATACATTTGTAAAAATTTCTAAAAACCTGTTTTCATTTTGTCATTATGGGGTATTGTGTGTAGGTGAGTCAGAAAAAAAACAGATCTAATCCAGTTTGAAGTTTCTTGTGTGCATACATTTTACGTATGGGTGGTCCTGGGAATCGAACCCACTATCCCTGGCGTTGCAAGCCATGCTCTACCAACAGACAGTAGTAATTATTCAGGCAGCAGTCTGGAGTGTGTAGCTGTGCTTGATGTTGAGTATGGCTGTAGAGGAGGCTTGCACGCAGGCCGACACACACACACACACACACACACACACACACACACACACACACACACACACACACACACACGTGAATATGCACGCATTCTCAAACACGCACGCACAGCTGCACACACACACTCCACCTCCACAACAACCCGAGACACAAACACGCACGCACAGCTGCACACACACACTCCACCTCCACACCAACCCGAGACACAAACACTGCCTGCTACTGCTGCGGTTCCTTCATTACCATGCCGACAGGCTGACAGGAAGAGGGGAAGAAGAGAAGCTTTAGGTCCCCAACCCCAGAGACCTACAGAAAGACTACAAGATGCTCTGTTGAGAAGCAGCACTTCTAGTTTTAGATCAGTATTGAAATGCTTTGTTTTTCTTCATTTTCTTGATCCCTCTCTCTTTCTCTCTGTATCTCTCTCTCCTCTCTCTCTCAGTTCAATTCAATTTCAATTTAAGGGCTTTATTGGCATGGGAAACATATGGTAATATTGCCAAAGCAAGTGAAGTAGATACTTAACAAAAGTGAAATAAACAATAACAATTTACAGTAAACATTACACTCACAGAATTTCCCAAAAAATAAAGACATTTCAAATGTCATATTATGTCTATATACCGTGTTGTAACTATCTCTCTCTCTCTTTGTGTCTCTCTCTCTCTCCCTCTCTTTCTCTCCCCTCTCCTTCTCTCTATGTATCTCTCTCTCTCTCTCTCTCTCTCTCTCTCTCTCTCTCTCTCTCTCTCTCTCTCTCTCTCTCTCTCTCTCTCTCTCTCTCTCTCTCTCTCTTTGTGTCTCTCTCTCTCTCCCTCTCTTTCTCTCCCCTCTCCTTCTCTCTATGTCTCTCTCTCTCTCTCTCTCTCTCTCTCTCTGGCTCAGCTACAAAGGGACAGGAAAATTAGCTTTGTTCTTCGTTTTCTTGATCTATCCCTCTCTCTGTCCTTCTCTTTCTCCTGATATCTCTCTCTCTCTCTCTCTCTCTCTCTCTCTCTCTCTCTCTCTCTCTCTCTCTCTCTCTCACTATGTCTGTCTTTGTCTCTATGTCTCTATGTCTCTGTCTCTCTCTGTCTCTGTCTCTCTCTTTCTCTCAATTAAATTTCAATTTAAGGGGCTTTATTGGCATGGGAAACATATGGTAACATTGCCAAATCAAGTGAAGTAGTTATAATAAGCAAAAGTGAAATAAACAATAAAAATTAACAGTTAACATTACACAAACGTTCCAAAATAATTTAAAAAAACGCAGATGTCATATGTCTATATACAATGTTGTAATGATGTGCAAATAGTTAAAGGTACAAAACGGAAAATAAATAAACAGAAATATAGGTTGTATTTACAATGGTGTATCTCTCTCTTTCTCTCTCTCCTCTCTCTCTGTGTCTCTCTCAATTAAATTGACATTTTTCAGTTGAAGGGATTTATTGGCATGGGAAACCTATGTTAACATTGCCAAAGCAAGTTAAGTAGTTATAATAAACAAAAGTGAAATTAACAATACAAATTTTCAGTAAACATTACACTCACAAAAGTTCTCTCTCTGGCTCAGCTACAAAGGGACAGGAAAATCAATAAGGAAAATATTCTGAATTTTTCATTGACGTGAAAAATCCAAACATTGGCATGTTCACAGAAACGCTCTCAGTTGTCAGAATTTCAATTTGTGGTTTGCCAAGTTATTTTCCCCCATGCTTTTGTTACATGGAAATGCTGTATGAAAAATGTTTATACATTACATGTTCATACCACGTTCATACCATATTTACCTATATTTACAAATATTTACAAGTGTTTGTTATCATGCATGGCTGGTGTACTAAATTATACACCTATCTTCATTTACGTAGACTCGTTAGCATTTTAGCTAATTAGCATTTTGAGTTGTGTTCTAACAGGTGTTTGATGTGCTGCTGTGATACAAACAAAGACAGTGGTTGCATCCCAAATGTTACTATATTCCATATATAGTGCACTACTTTTGATCAGTCATGGTCAAAAGTAGTGCACTATATAGGGAATAGGGTGCCATTTGGGATGCATATATTCTCATCCATATCCCACCCACACAGCCCACACCAGGCCTATCCTCACTCAGTCCCCAACTGCTTTGAAGTGTATTTCAAAACATCAAACAAGCTAAATCAAAATGTACATGTTTCTTATCCCTTTTTTCCCTTTTCCCCCGTTTGTGATGGTCACTGCTAGTTCAAATCTCAACATGCAGCTGTTCGTATTTGCATACACAGAGGGGAGAGGCGTAATGTTGATGGCATTGTGATATGAAGTACGTCCTGGTTTGAAGTGCCATAGCCAAATGAGAAGAGGTCTGGGTCACAAATGGTGACCTATTCCCAGGGTTTACGTGCAATCAGTTCAATTACCAGCAAAAATATTGTAATCAGAGGACCAGTGGTGTCTATTCATGGAAGCCAAGGGACACCAGGCTTCCCCAAATATTTGACCAATAAAAAAATGTCATACAAATATTTTCTATTTTGTCTCCCTCTGTGTTTTCATAATTATCTGTAAATTCGCAAGTGGCTGAATCTCACTGTAGAAATCATCTGAGCAAGGGAAACAGCGCCCCCCTGTCTCAGTATCTGTAGCCCATGTATTTGATGCTGTCTGGAACAGCAGAGTATGGCATGTTGCCGCCGTAGAATTTGATTGATGCCAGCAAGCATTTGGCCTCCCTTGATAAATAAATAAATAAAATAATAATTAGCCAATCAGCGTTGAGCTGAGCTCAACTGTGGGTTGGCTTTGTTCAGCAAAACGCCCCCCCAAGGCAGGCCAGTTTGGATTTGGCTTCACACCAATCAAATCACATCCTGAGCAAAATGTCATCAAAAAAATGTGTCTGTTTCTGGTCTGCTTGTGTTGATGTCCTGTAGTAGCTAGCTTGCTAAATCAGACCTATCCTATGCAATGGATGGAGATGTGGATCTGGACTTGTGGTTTTGACTTAATTCTATGTACAGGCCAATAATTATGATAATAAATTCATATACAGTGCATTCGGAAAGTATTCAGACCCCTTTACTTTTTCCACAGTTTGTTACGTTACACCCTTATTCTAAAATGTATTACATTATTTTTTCCCCTCATCAATCTGCACATAATACCCAATAATGACAAAGCTAAAACTAAATTTTTTTGCAACTGTATTAGAAATAAAAAACAGAATACCTTATTTACATATTTGAAACTCAGAGCAAAAACCAAGTCATGAGGTCGAAGGAATTGTCGAGCTCTGAGACAGGATTGTGTCGAGGCACAGATCTGGGGAAGGGTACCAAAACATTTCTGCAACATTAAAGTTTGGGGGTGGCAGCATCATAGTGTGGCGATGTTTATCAGCGGCATGGACTGGGAGACTAGTCAGGATTGAGGGAAAGATGAACGGAGCAAAGTACAGAGAGATTATTGATGAAAACCTGCTCCAGAGCGCTCAGGACCTTAGACTGGGGCGAAGGTTCACCTTCCAACAGGACAACGACCCAAAGCACACAGCCAAGACAATGCAGGAGTGGCTTCGGGACAAGTCCCAGCCAGGGCCCGGATTTGAACCCGATCGAACATCTCTGGAGAGACCTGAAAATAGCTGTCCAACCTGACAGCTTGAGAGGACCTGTAGAGACGAATGGGAGAAACTCCCCAAATACAGGTGTGCCAAGGTTGTAGCGTCATACCCAAGAAGACTCAAGGCTGTAATCGCTGCCCAAGGTGCTTCAACCATTACTGAGTAAAGGGTCTGAATACTCATGTAAATGTGATATTTCAGAGTTTCTTTTTTTATACATTTTTGCTTTGTCATTATGAGGTATTGTGTGTAGATTGATGGGGGATAAAACAATTTAATCCATTTTAGATTATCTGGCGGTAAAGTACATTTTTGGGATAAAGTCAAGGGGTCTGAATACTTTCCGAATGCACTGTATTATGCCACTGGGCTGAGACGATTGAAGTTCAATATGTAGCCTTGATGTAGCTTGGTAGCCTATGAAAACCAAAAATAGAAGCGTACAGAGCCACAGACCGTTTTGCCAACATGAAAGAAAGGAGGACGGCTTTGGCGTTCAACTAGTCTACATGTAGGGTGAGTCCGCAAGCGCAAGTACGCATACACAGACAGACAGACAGACAGACAGACAGACAGACAGACAGACAGACAGACAGACAGACAGACAGACAGACAGACAGACAGACAGACAGACAGACAGACAGACAGACAGAAATCAGTCCCAAGGACAGCCACATGATATTTAGCAACATTGATTGGACTAAATTGTTTTTGTTATCTTTAAGTTTGGTTTCAGTGTATTAAACTAAGCATATATAGCCTTGTTGATTTGATGATGTTTAAGTTGAAATGGTTCTGGAATAGTGCTCTCTGTGGTTCTAAATCAGTAGTTGTTTAGTAAACTGTCGAAAACATTAACGTCCTTGACCATACTGCAGGTCATATAACTAACTGTTCGTTACATGCAATATTTGCATTGTGGACTTCACCGGACAGATGTTGCTCTCCAGTTTTGTGATGAAACAAATGTTTGTGTAGTTGAATGTATTCCGCCACTGTGTGACTGTTGTCTTTTTGTTGTCACAGCCTTATTGTATGTCATGGTGGCGTATGAACGAAGGGGTTATAGAGCAAACAACGCAATTATCACAACATATGCTGTGATATGGCTTTTTTACTGGCTTGGCTTCCACAGTGATTTTACCCACGCACCGCTACTGCAGAGAACAGATACTTTTGAAAAACTAGATGGTTACTTCTTGGATTACTTTTAAATTCAGAAAGGATTACATTATGACACCTTTCTCTTCTCTAAATGACATTCAATTCAGCATTGAAAAAGGGTGCAAGTTTAAGTTTGTTCCACCTGAGCAGGTCTGATCACAAGTCAGAGGCCACAATGATGTCAGAGGCCACAATGATGTCAGAGGCCACAATGATGTCAGAGGCCACAATGATGTCAGAGGCCACAATGATGTCAGAGACCACTATGATGACTCACAAATGCGTTTGTTGGATCCTTTTTGTCTTCTTCTAATGCCTCTTAAGGAGACAGTAATCTAAAAGTAATCTAAAAGTAATCAGATTAGGTTACTGAGTTTACATAATCCAAGAGTTACATTACTGATTCCTCCCGGGTGGCGCAGTTACCTCCCGGGTGGCGCAGTGGTCTAGGGCACTGCATCGCAGTGCTAGCTGCGCCACCAGAGTCTCTGGGTTCGCGCCCAGGCTGGGCTGGGTTCGCGCCCAGGCTCTGTCGCAGCCGGCCGCAACCGGGAGGTCCGTGGGGCGACGCACAATTGGCATAGCGTCGTCCGGGTTAGGGAGGGTTTGGCCGGTAGGGGATATCCTTGTCTCAGTATGTAAAAAAAATGTAATAAAATGTATGCACTCTACTGTAAGTCGCTCTGGATCTGGATCTGCGTCTGCTAAATGACTAAAATGTAAATGTAAATGATTCCAATTTTGGATAGATAACTAGTAACTGTAACGGATTACATTGAGAAAGTAACCTACCCTACCCAACCCTTTCCTATTTCCTATATCACTGTTTCCCAAGCTCGGTCCTGGCTGATCAGGTGATGGGTGGCTACAGCATGTCACTGAGATATACATTTCATCTCTCCCCTCTGTCTTTAGCTAGAATTAGTAACATTAAAGAGATTGAAAGGGCCCTAGTCAAAAGTAGGGCACTACTCAGGGCAGGGTTTCCCAAACTCGGTCCTGCCCCCCGGGTGCACGTTTAGTTTTTTACACTAGCACTACACAGCGGATTCAAATAATCAGAGCTTGATGAGATGAAATGTATATCTTAGTGACATGCTGTAGCCACCCATCACCTGATCAGCTGTTAATTAGGCCTAATGCAATGATATTTTTCAGAGAGAAGATCTAACAATGGAAGCATGCTTTGCTAAGCACAAGCAGTTTGATGGAAACCGTTTGTGAAGTGTTTGGATGCCGTTTTAACTCAGCACTTTTGCACTTTCTCTTTTGATCTCAGTATTAGAACATTAGCATACAATTAGCATACATTCAAATTATCATTTTGCACGCTAACATCATAGTGACTCTGCACTGAAGGGGAACCAGAGTTCTTAACATTGGGGCTTTAATGCCTCTTTATCTATTTCCCCTAACCCTCCATCACTTTTCGACCGCACCCATTTTGTTTTGAACAAAACGTTTCATACATGGGCTCCCGAGTGGCACAGAGGTCTATGGCACAGCATCTCAGTGTTAGAGGAGTCATTACAGACACCCTGGTTCCAATCCAGGTGGTATCATGTCTTTTTTTATGTCATTTTTATCCTTTAATGTCAATTATCTAAACTGATTTACCAGCTAAATTGCAGTTGTCTGAATGGATATTTCCATTCTATGAATTCTATTTCTATGATTGAAATGACACCCACTCTGTACTCAAACACCTCAGATGATGTAAAATAGGGTCTAAGCTACAGTACAGCGTATTATGCGAAAATTATAAATACTGTATATAATTTTTTATATAATTGATGTTAAAGAAAAAAAATGATAGAAATGATCAAGTAGTTCGACAACCCTGTTTGTAAAGCTTTTACATGATATCAATCTCAACTGTTTATATTTTCCAGTGATGAAGACATATATGTTCTCATGTTATGGTGGGGGATGCAAAATTGGTCAACTTTGAGCACCTCTATCTCTTTAATGTTTTGGCATTCAGGTCCAGTTGCTTTCTAACCACTCTATCATGGGCAAATATGTATAGAAAGTTTTGTTAAAATCAAAAAGGGTAACCTCAATGAGTGATTGAATTCAACTGGAACGACCCCCAAGTCTTATCAACAATTTACACATGTAGTAAACGAATGATCAATCTGGCGCTCGATATTCAATTAAGATAACCAGTTGTACGGTGGAGAGGCAGAGAGGAGTCTGTAGTGGTTGAATGGTTTTGTAGAGATCAGGCCTTTTCCTAGATCACTACTCTTATCCTAAGGCAGGAGCTAGCTAACTCAAGTGCTGCCTGTGTGTGTTGTGTGTGTATGTTTGTGTATGTGTGTGTGTG
The DNA here is from genome assembly GCF_016432855.1 of Salvelinus namaycush. NCBI lineage: Eukaryota > Metazoa > Chordata > Actinopteri > Salmoniformes > Salmonidae > Salvelinus > Salvelinus namaycush. The sequence goes on from NC_052310.1 coordinate 71,639,677, forward strand.
TGTGTGTGTGTGTGTGTGTGTGTGTGTGTGTGTGTGTGTGTGTGTGTGTGTGTGTGTGTGTGTGTGTGTGTGTGTGTGTGCACGTGTGTGTGTGTGCAAGTGCGTGTGTGTGAAAGAGAGAGAGAGCTAGCTAACTAAGTTCTGCCTGCTGCTGCGTATAGCCTATCTGCTTTGTTGTTATGTTGTTACGCTGCTGTAAAGCTGCTTTTAACCTGCTGTGTGGTCAAATGAAACATGTTTAGAGATGATAAGCACCAGGAGCGTAAACAGGCTCCTGTAGCTTCCTGTTGCACCGTGAGTATCTAGCAGGATTATGCTGTCAGGTTACCTCCATTCTGGAGCATAGAGCTGCCCCTATCTAAACTTGTTGTTAACAATGGATCACCGGAGTAGCTAACCGCATTTAGGGTTAGAAAGCTAAAATCACACCTACATAACCTTCCCACTGGGCACAGATGTCAGTTCAACGTCTAGTTTTGATTTACATTTGGTTGAGTTGTCCACAAACGGGAATTCAATGTGAAATCAACAAAGCATTTCCCATGTCATTGGATTTAGGTTAAAAGTTGGGTGAAAAAATGGGAAATGCCCTTACGTTGAGGACTTTTTGCAAATCCAATTATTCTCCACGTTCATTCAACGTCATCACATAGATTTCTTTGGGTTGAAATTACTTGGAAACAATGTTGATTCAACCAATTTGTGCCCAGTGGGTTTTGCAAGTAACGTTCCACTGGGCACAGAAGTCAATTCAACGTCTTTTCCACTTTGGTTCCACGTCGGTGGAAACAACGTCTTTTCAACCAGTGTGTTCCCAGTGGGATGTTTAGAGATGAAAAGCACCAGGTGTGAACACAGACTCCATGTAGCACTGAGTATGTAGGCAGAATACCTCTATATCCTATCATTCTGAAGCATGTAGCCACTGCTATCTCTAAAGGCTGTTACTGGTGGATCACTGCAGCTAGCTAGCTTGTATACATTGCCTTTATATCACCAGGTAATGTATGGTTCAGCAAAGGCAATACATAAAAGGTAGCTACCAGAATTAGGAAGCAAATTATGCAAATTATGCCCAAGTTAAGTGAAGCAAATTATGCAAATTATGCCCAAGTAAAGTAAAGCAAATGATGCAAATGATGCCCAAGTAAACAGTGCGAGTAGACTAGCTACATTGGGATTGTGGCCTAATGGAAAGATGTGGCTACCATCTCCTGCCTATGATCACAGCACAGTTAAACCACAAATAATCACCCCTCCTTGTGTATTACAGTATTGCTATATTTTAGGCAGGACATGCTGTAATCAAGCAAGCAGATATGCATCGGACAGTTGGCTAGCTGTTAATAATAGCTGTGCTGTAATTCAACTATCCTAAGGCTTTAATGAAGGGTTGCTGCTATCTGTATATAGCATCTGGCAGCTAACACCACCTTGTGTATGTGTGTGTGTGTGTGTGTGTGTGTGTGTGTGTGTGTGTGTGTGTGTGTGTGTGTGTGTGTGTGTGTGTGTGTGTGTGTGTGTGTGTGTGTGTGCGTGTGTGCGTGCGTGCGTGCGTGCGTGCGTGCGTGCGTGCGTGCGTGCGTGCGTGCGTGCGTGCGTGCGTGCGTGCGTGCGTGCGTGCGTGCGTGCGTGCGTGCGTGCGTGCGTGCGTGCATGCTATCTGTTAGCATCTGTCAGCTAGCGCCACCCTGTTTTATGTGTTGTGCCAGGGACAAATGAGTCGCTAATCCACCACCACATGCAGCTGACTGAACATCTGACTAGCTTTTAATAATACCACATTATCATTTTTAGGTACTATCATTTATCATGCTTAGGTACTATAATTTATAATGTTTAGGTACTGTAATTTATCATGTTTAGGTACCGTAATTTATCCTGTTTAGGTACTGTAATTTATCATATTTAGGTACTATAATTTATCATGTTTAGGTACTGTAATTGCCTGGTGGTTATGTTGTAAAATAAAGTGTGTAATAGCATACTTGATAAATGCATAGAATTGCATAGAAAAACATTGACTAGATTGTGTTTTTGTTTTGATTGCCAGTGGAAGATGTAATTGCATAGATTTATGTAGAACTTTTCCAGATGCTCAAAGCAATTTAGAATGTATGAGTGAAACTCACCTCATCCACAGTGGTTCATTCAGGCAGATTGTGTATTAGTTGTGCTGTATTTTATGTGTTACAGCGCAATAAGGACATATTGTTCCTCCCTCCAGGCTTTGTGTGTCCTCATCACCTCACTTGAGACATCCCCAAGCTTCTGCTTCTCTAGTCTTGGATTGTACAGTTTAGTATATTTTGAGCCATGACTTGAGACAGCATCTTCCGAGCTATGCCCAGACCCAGTATGCTTGTATTCTCACTCCTGGGACAGTTTGCCCACCAGCTCTGTTTTCTGTACTGTTCAGTATGTGGTTTGAGCCATGGTTTGATAGCACAACATTTTCCACTCCCCAGGCCTGGTCTCCTCACTGTCGGGACAGCTTGCCCCCTCAGCCCTATAGCTACTGTAGTCTTGTGACAGGTTGCCCTGAGCTGTTGTCTGGTATCAGCTTCAGGTTGTCATAAATATACTGCACTGTGTGTTTGAGAGCACCCAGCTTGTTCCACTCTTCCTATCCGTAGGCCCTGTCTCTCTGGAGCCTCAATCTAGAGACAGGTTGTCCTACAGCTCTCATTAGTGTAGTTCTGATTCTCTCTCTCTGTGTGTCTCTCTCTCCCCATCTCTCTCTCACTCTCTCTCTCTCTCCCCATCTCTCTCTCTGTGTCTCTCTCTTTCTATCTCACTCTCTCTCTCTCCCCATCTCTCTCTCTGTGTCTCTCTCTTTCTCTCTCGCTCTCTCTCTCTCTCTCTCTCTCTCTCTCTCTCTCTCTCTCTCTCTCTCTCCCCCATCTCTCTCTCTCTCTCTGGAGTCTGGAGCCTCAATCTAGGGACAGGTTGCCTCACTGCTGTAGTCTGACTGGTATCAGTTTAGCTTGTCATAATACAAATCGTAAATCCATCCAAGAGCTACTGTAACGGCAGTCTACTTCGTCCTCCTCCTCAGACGAGGAGAGGCGAGAAGGATCAGAGGACCAATGTGCAGCGTGGTAATTAGACATAATGAATTTAATAGACAAAACAAAAACACGATACAAACTGACAAAACACACTAACCGTCACAGTCCTAGCTGGTGCAGACAAAACACAAAGACAGGAAACAACCACCCACAATCCCCAACACAAAACAAGCCACCTATATATGATTCTCAATCAGGGACAACGATTGACAGCTGTCTCTGATTGAGAACCATATCAGGCTGAACATAGAAACAGACGAACTAGACACACAACATAGAATTCCCACCCAGCTCACGTCCTGACCAACACTAAACAAGCAAAACACATAAGAACTCTGGTCAGGACGTTACAGCTACTTCCTTCAGTAGAAAAACAAGACTGTGCCCTAGGCCAGTCCTCTACTATGGCTAAGTCCCAAATGGCACCCTACCCTCTGGCCAAAAGTAGTGCACTATATAGGGAACAGGGTGCCACTTGGGACACATGTTGTTCTGTGTATCCTGATGGAGAGAAGAAGTGACTGACTGAACAAAGGAGTACCGTCTGTGTTTGGATTAGGACTAGTGGTCGGATGCTGTGTGTGTGCTGTGTGTGTGTGTGTGTGTGTGTGTGTGTGTGTGTGTGTGTGTGTGTGTGTGTGTGTGTGTGTGTGTGTGTGTGTGCGTGCGTGCGTGCGTGCGTGCGTGCGTGCGTGCGTGCGTGCGTGCGTGCGTGCATTGCCTTCAGAAAGTATTGACACCACTTGACTGTCTCCACATGTTGTGTCACAGCCTGAATTTAAAATACATTACATTTAGATTTACACACTATTATGTGGAATTAGGTTTTCTTCAAAAGGTTTACAAATTAAGTCAATAAGTATTCAACCCCTTTGTTATGGTAAGCCTAAATAAGTTCAGGAGTAAAAATGTGTTTAACAAGTCACATAATAAGTTGCAATAATAGTGTTTAACATGATTTTTGAATGACTACCTCATCTCTGTATCCCACACATGCAATCATCTATAAGGTCCCTCAGTCAAACAGTGAATTTCTAACACAGATTCAACCACAAAGACCAGGGAGGTTTTCCAATGCCTCGCAAAGAAGGCCACCTATTGGTACATAGCTTAAAAAAAAGGCACACATTGAATATCCATTTGAGCATGGTGAAGTTATTCATTACACGTTGGATGGTGTATCAACACACCCAGTCACTACAAAGATACAGGTGTCCTTCCTAACTCAGTTACCAGAGAGGAAGGAAACCGCTCAGGTATTTCACAATGAGGCCAATGGTTACTTTAAAACAGTTACAGAGTTTAATGGCTGTGATAGGAGAAACAACATTGTAGTTAGTCCACAATACTAACCTAATTCACAGAACAGAAAGAAGGAAGACTGTACAGAATACAAATATTCTAAAACATGCATCATGTTTGCAACAAGGCACTAAAGTAATACTGAATAAAATGTTGCAAAGCAAATGTTATTCAAGCATTATGTTTGGGACAAATTCAATACAAGACATAACTGAGTACGACTCCATATTCAAGCATAGTGGTGGCTGCATCATGTTACAGGTATGCTTGTAATCACAGCTATAATGACTTCCAAAGGTGCTTCTAACATGTATTGACTCAGGGGTGTGAATACTTATTTACATTTATTTACCTTTATTTAACTAGACAAGTCAGTTAAGAACACATTCTTATTTTCAATGACTAGGAACAGTGGGTTAACTGCCTTGCTCAGGGGCAGAACGACATATTTGTACCTTGTCAGCTCGGGGATTCGATCTTGCAACCTTTCGGTTACTAGTTCAACGCTCTAACCACTAGGCTACACTGCTGCCCAATTAGATATTTCTGTACTTAATTTTCAATAAATTATCCAAAATTTCCAAAAACATGTTTTCACTTCGTCATTATAGGGTATTGTGTGTAGATGGGTGAGCAAAACAATATATTTAATCAATTTTGAATTCAGGCTGTAATACTACAAATTGTAAAATACGTCATTGGGTATAAATACTTTCTGAAGGCACTGTATGTATCAAGGCACAAGGCGAGACCCAGATGCAGACACAGGAGGCAGATGGTTGGAGTCTTACAATGTTTATTAATCCAAAAAGGGGTAGGCAAGAGAATGGTCGTGTACAGGCAAAAGGTCAAAATCAATTCATAGTCCAACAGGTACTGAAGGGCAGGCAGGAAAGTAGTCCAGAGTCAGGCAGTGGGTGCATACCTGGCTGACCGGGGTGTCGGCGGTGGAAATCGGCAATGAGGGCCAGGTCCAAGATGTCTTTAGCAGGAACCCAGCACCTCTCCTCCGGTCCATAACCCTCTCAGTCAACCAGGTACTTGAAACCCCTGCCCTGTGGTCGAACCCTCAGGAGGCGTCTCACCGTATACGCTGGCTGGCCATCGATTATACCCGAGGGGGAGGGATGGGCCTGGAAACAGAAGACAAAGGACAGTGAGACACGGGCTTAATTCTGGACACATGGAAAGTAGGATGGATACGGAGGGTACGGGGTAACACAAGACAGACAGCAGTGGATCTAAGGACTCTAGAGATGGGAAATGGACCAATGAAATGGGGAAACAGTTTGCGGGACTCTACCCGCAGGGGCAGGCCCCGAGTGGAAAGCCATACCCTCTGCCCAGTCCAGGACCGGACTGGGTTAGGGACAAACAGCCGGTTAGCCGGGCCCCCTTCAGGTCCAGGCTGGGAGCGTTGCGCCTCATGAACCATGTTCTCAATACCCCAATCCACAGTGGCAGCAAGGCATATGGTAGGGAGAATGGTTTTGGAGGTCGAGGGTGTGGCAGAGGAACTGTACAGGCTTCACATTTGACCCTGGGCGGTAGAAGGAAATGGTGAAGTTGAATCTGGTAAACAAGAGGGCCCACTGGGCCTGCCTGGAGTTGAGGCGCTAGGCTGTATGGAGATATTCCATGTTTTTATGGTCGGTCCAGACCAAGAATGGCTGTTCTGCTCCTTCCAGCCAGTGCATCCACTCTTCCAACGCCATCTTAACCACCAGGACTCTCGGTTGCCTACGTCGTAGTTCCTCTCTGTAGGATTGAGACGATGGGACAGGAAGGCACAGGGATGAAGCTTTTGGTCCTGGGCAGATCGCTGGGACAGGATGGCCCCCACTCCAACATCCGAAGCATCAACTTCCACCACAAATTGACACGAGGGGTCCGGATTAGAGGTCGACCGATTAATTGGAATGGCCGATTAATTAGGGCCGATTTCAAGTTTTTATAAGTATTTGATACATCAGAAAAGCAGAACTTAATATTTGGTACAGAAACCTTTGTTTGCAATTACAGAGATCATACGTTTCCTGTAGTTCTTGACCAGGTTTGCACACACTGCAGCAGGGATTTTGGCCCACTCCTCCATACAGACCTTCTCCAGATCCTTCAGGTTTCGGGGCTGTCGCTGGGCAATACGGACTTTCAGCTCCCTCCAAATATGTTCTATTGGGTTCAGGTCTGGAGACTGGCTAGGCCACTCCAGGAGCTTGAGATGCTTCTTACGGAGCCACTCCTTAGTTGCCCTGGCTGTGTGTTTCGGGTCGTTGTCATGCTGGAAGACCCAGCCACGACCCATCTTCAATGCTCTTACTGAGGGAAGGAGGTTGTTGGCCAAGATCTCGCGATACATGGCCATCCATCCCTCAATACGGTGCAGTCGTCCTGTCCCCTTTGCAGAAAAGCATCCCCAAAGAATGATGTTTCCACCTCCATGCTTCACAGTTGGGATGGTGTTTTGGGGGTTGTACTCATCCTTCTTCTTCCTCCAAACACGGTGAGTGGAGTTTAGACCAAAAAGCTCTATTTTTGTCTCATCAGACCACATGACCTTCTCCCATTCCTCCTCTGGATCATCCAGATGGTCATTGGCAAACTTCAGACGGGCCTGGACATGCCCTGGCTTGAGCAGGGGGACCTTGCCTGCGCTGCAGGATTTTAATCCATGACGGCGTAGTGTGTTACTAATGGTTTTCTTTGAGACTGTGGTCCCAGCTCTCTTCAGGTCATTGACCAGGTCCTGCCGTGTAGTTCTGGGTTGATCCCTCACCTTCCTCATGATCATTGATGCCCCACGAGGTGAGATCTTGCTTGGAGCCCCAGACCGAGGGTGATTGACCGTCATCTTGAACTTCTTCCATTTTCTAATAATTGTGCCAACAGTTGTTGCCTTCTCACCAAGCTGCTTGCCTATTGTCCTGTAGCTCATCCCAGTCTTGTGCAGGTCTACAATTTTATCCCTGATGTCCTTACACAGCTCTCTGGTCTTGGCCATTGTGGAGAGGTTGGAGTCTGTTTGATTGAGTGTGTGGACAGGTGTCTTTTAGACAGGTAACGAGTTCAAACAGGTGCAGTTAATACAGGTAATGAGTGGAGAACAGGAGGGCTTGTTAAAGAAAAACTAACAGGTCTGTGAGAGCCGGAATTCTTACTGGTTGGTAGGTGATCAAATACTTATGTCATGCAATAAAATGCAAATTAATTACTTAAAAATCATACAATGTGATTTTCTGGAATTTTGTTTTAGATTCCGTCTCTCACAGTTGAAGTGTACCTATGATAAAAATTACAGACCTCTACATGCTTTGTAAGTAGGAAAACCTGCAAAATCGGCAGTGTATCAAATACTTGTTCTCCCCACTGTATATATTTTTAAACCTGCATATTTAGCTAAAATAAATCCAGGTTAGCAGGCAATATTAACCAGGTGAAATTGTGTCACTTCTCTTGCGTTCATTACACGCAGAGTCAGGGTATATGCAACAGTTTGGGCCGCCTGGCTCATTGCGAACTAATTTGCCAGAATTTTGACATAACATTGAAGGTTGTGCAATGTAACAGGAATATTTAGACTGATGGATGCCACCCGTTAGATAAAATACAAAACGGTTCCATATTTCACTGAAAGAATAAATGTTTTGTTTTCAAGATGATAGTTTCCGGATTCGACCACATTAATGACCTAAGGCTCGTATTTCTGTGTGTTATTATGTTATAATTAAGTCTATGATTTGATAGAGCAGTCTGACTGAGCGATGGTGGGCACCAGCAGGCTCGTAAGCATTCATTCAAACAGCACTTTCGTGCGTTTTGCCAGCAGCTCTGCTGTTTATGAATTCAAGCCTATCAACTCCGAGATTAGGCTGGTGTAACCGATGTGAAAGGGCTAGCTAGTTAGCGGGGTGCGCGGTAATAGCATTTCAAACGTCACTCGCTCTGAGACTTGTAGTAGTTGTTCCCCTTGCTCTGCATGGGTAACTCTGCTTCGAGGGTGGCTGTTGTCGATGTGTTCCTGGTTCGAGCCCAGGTAGCGGCGATTAGAGGAATGGACGCTATACTGTTACACTGGCAATACTAAAGTGCCTATAAGAACATCCAATAGTCAAAGGTATATGAAATACAAATCGTATAGAGAGAAATAGTCCTATAATTCCTATAATAACTACAACCTAAAACTTCTTACCTGGGAATATTGAAGACTCATGTTAAAAGGAAGTACAAGCTTTCATATGTTCTCATGTTCTGAGCAAGGAACTTAAACGTTAGCTTTCTTACAGGGCACATGTTGCACTTTTACTTTCTTCTCCAACACTTTGTTTTTGCATTATTTAAACCATATTGAACATGATTCATTATTTATTTGAGGCTAAATTGATTTTATTGATGTATTATATTAAGTTAAAATAAGTGTTCATTAACTATTGTTGTAATTGTGATTATTACAAATAAAATAAAATAAACAGCTAATCAAGCTTATATTACCCAGAGAATATGTTCTTGTCCAGAGAGTAAGTTGGCCTATCGTATTGTAATTGAAATATAAAAACCTCCCATACACAAGCAGCACTCTAGTTTGACATATAATGTTTGAATGGGAAGAGTACAAAGCACCTGGATGAAGCAGAGTGTACTCAAGGCCTATTATGCACATTCAACTTTTTTTCATCCGTTCCTGGCCTAGATATAATTAGAACAAATACTCTGCTTTCAGATGTGGTTGAGGACCTTTAGAAAAGACATCAGCTGGTACAGGCTATATCCATATCCCACTTAGGTTTTTATGTTGTTGTTTTTTAACATATTTTGTTGCTCCCTGAAAAGACATATAATGTAGTCTCTCTTTAGCTAGATGATATTGGAAATGTATAAATTACAGCACTTAATCTTGACCTCAGCCGGCCTGTTCCAGCAGCGCTAATTAAACCAGAGAAACAATCGTTACCATCGCTACCGTCACCCACAAAACTAAAATGGCTGCCCTGAGATCATGTGCAAACTGATCTATCCATGACTCAAGCATTAAATCATTGGTTATTTCTACCCTTTTTAAAACCTAGATGCATATGTCCCAATAGGAACCCTTTTCCCTACATAGGCCTTGGTCAAAGATAGAGCACTATATAGGGAATATAGGGTTCCATTTGGGACACAGAATACTATCTCATCAGAATCAGGTCTCCATATGCCATGTTACACCCACACACAGTAAATGTACTGCTCAATTATCATTACGTTGGTTTTAACTGGTCTTCTAGGGAATCATGGCCAAAGTTGCGTCCCAAATGGCACCCCGTTCACTTCAACTTCCACTACTTTTGACCATAGCCGTATGGGCCCTGGTCAAATGTAGTGCACTACTACGTAAGGAATAGGGTGGTAAATGTGGTACACGCCATGTAATACAGAGACTGCAATGCATTTAAAAGAGCTCTGTTTTGAGTCCGGAAACTGGCTGACTTACTGCCAGCAGGAAACTGCTGGAAATTAGGGGCAACATTTTGTATAATTTTACCATCTGTGTTGGGTTTAATACTTATCACAATGGTGGTTGACATTGCAGGTTTTGTGTGTGTGTGTTCACAAACGTGCTTGTGGGTTTGTGTGTGTGTGCCAGCTCGCAGCCAGACGTTATGGTGTAGATCGTATTCAATCAGATGGGGCTTCATTTTAGGATTTGTTTTTCCTGTCTCCAGCATCTGTTGTCGATTTCCAGAAAGGGTTGGAGTTGGACCAATGTGTGACAGGAATCTGTGTGTGTGTGTGTGTGTGTGTGTGTGTGTGTGTGTGTGTGTGTGTGTGTGTGTGTGTGTGTGTGTGTGTGTGTGTGTGTGTGTGTGTGTGTGTGTGTGTGTGTGTGTGTGCGTGCGTGCGTTGGTCCAATATGTGAAGGGAATCACTATGATCACTATAATGTACACTCCGGTTAATGTCTTTCATTTGTTTATTTGACAGGGACCATATACAACAGTCACCAGATTGGAGACAGCAGACAGATAGATATGCTGTCTGATAGATTGTGTGTAGGCCTACAACCGCCAAATAATGTCCTCGTGAAATACAGTAAACATACCCTTGTTATTATCATAGGCCTACACATCATTCACTTCTCTCAGGGCCTTGTTATTATCATAGGCCTACACATCATTCACTTCTCTCAGGGCCTTGTTATTATCATAGGCCTACACATCATTAACTTCTCTCAGGGCCTTGTTATTATCATAGGCCTACACATCATTCACTACTCTCAGGGCCTTGTTATTATCATAGGCCTACACATCATTCACTTCTCTCAGGGCCTTGTTATTATCATAGGCCTACACATCATTAACTTCTCTCAGGGCCTTGTTATTATCATAGGCCTACACATCATTAACTTCTCTCAGGGCCTTGTTATTATCATAGGCCTACACATCATTCACTACTCTCAGGGCCTTGTTATTATCATAGGCATACACATCATTAACTTCTCTCAGGGCCTTGTTATTATCATAGGCCTACACATCATTAACTTCTCTCAGGGCCTTGTTATTATCATAGGCCTACACATCATTAACTTCTCTCAGGGCCTTGTTATTATCATAGGCCTACACATCATTCACTTCTCTCAGGGCCTTGTTATTATCACAGGCCTACACATCTCCATCAGTCTCTCTTTCTCTCTATCCATCTATGCTTTGCTTTCCTTCCCAGCAGAAACCGAATATCCGAGTTAACACCATGTCAACCCTGCCATTAAAACAGACATCCCCTCCTTCTTCCCAGTCCCTGTTCCATGTTGCTAAACAAATGTGTTGTTCTTATATTTTCTTTCATGTGCTGCACCCCATGCTGTCCTCTGTCATGTCCTGCACCCCATGCTGGCCTCTGTCATGTGCTGCACCCCATGCTGTCCTCTGTAATGTGCTGCACCCCATGCTGTCCTCTGTAATGTGCTGCACCCCATGCTGGCCTATGTCATGTCCTGTACCCCATGCTGTCCTCTGTCATGTGCTGCACCCCATGCTGTCCTCTGTCATGTGCTGCACCCCATGCTGTCCTCTGTCATGTGCTGCACCCCATGCTGTCCTCTGTAATGTGCTGCACCCCATGCTGTCCTCTGTAATGTGCTGCACCCCATGCTGGCCTATGTCATGTCCTGTACCCCATGCTGTCCTCTGTCATGTGCTGCACCCCATGCTGTCCTCTGTCATGTGCTGCACCCCATGCTGTCCTCTGTCATGTGCTGCACCCCATGCTGTCCTCTGTCATGTGCTGCACCCCATGCTGTCCTCTGTCATGTGCTGCACCCCATGATGTCCTCTGTCATGTGCTGCACCCCATGCTGTCCTCTGTCATGTGCTGCACCCCATGCTGTCCTCTGTCATGTGCTGCACCCCATGCTGTCCTCTGTCATGTGCTGCACCCCATGCTGTCCTCTGTCATGTGCTGCACCCCATGATGTCCTCTGTCATGTGCTGCACCCCATGCTGTCCTCTGTAATGTGCTGCACCCCATGCTGTTCTTTGTCATGTGCTGCACCCCATGCTGTCCTCTGTCATGTCCTGCACCCCATGCTGTCCTCTGTCATGTGCTGCACCCCATGCTGTTCTTTGTCATGTGCTGCACCCCATGCTGTTCTTTGTCATGTGCTGCACTCCATGCTGTCCTCTGTCATGTGCTGCACCCCATGCTGTTCTTTGTCATGTGCTGCACCCCATGCTGTCCTCTGTCATGTGCTGCACCCCATGCTGTTCTCTCCTCTCCGCTGGGTTTAACACAGGTAAGTCATATATATCTGTACAATGGTGATCTGTTCTGGAGACACTATCTTTTTGTGACAATGGCAGTTGACATTGTGGGTTGTGTGTGTGTGTGTGTGTGTGTGTGTGTGTGTGTGTGTGTGTGTGTGTGTGTGTGTGTGTGTGTGTGTGTGTGTGTGTGTGTGTGCATACGCATGTGAGTGTGTATGGTTGATCTGCCTCTTGGTTTGAAGCTGATTCAGATCGCTGTTCGTACGATGCCCCTTGTGGATCCTCACAACTGACTGCTTGTCAGCTGAATTCCCTGCATTGAGATGTGCAATAGAGATACAAACACACTGGGACTGGAACTATTTGCACTGTATCAATTGATTGGGATTCTGTCTGTACACACTGCTATTTTACTTAGAGGTCATCACGTCTGCCACCCTTAGACTAGAAGGATACGGTATCTTTGTACAGTTTAGAGCAAGATGCACTGATGACATGACCATGTGTTTGTACACACTGCTTCTCAGAATTGTCCTTTGAGGTCATCACATCTGGCACATGGCCAGCTGTATGGTGTAGCTCACATAAAGCCTTGTGAGGAAGGCTTCACAAGACAGATCTTTGACTGACACTGGCTCAACTGATCAGTCAGCACTTATCTCCTCTTCCCTTTCCTCTTCACTCCTCTTCCCTTCACTCCTCTTCCCTTCACTCCTCTTCCCTTCCCTCTTATCTCCTCTCCTCTTCCCTTCCCTATCTTCTCCTCTTCGCTACATCTGCAATATTGTTATAGAGAGAGAGCAAAGGGACACAGGCATAGAGGGAGAGGGAGGGGGTGGAGAGAGACTCATGGGGGTGTGCCACTCCCTTCTGGAGACAACAGTGGTCCTGTGGGGCCTTGGTTCCTGACCCTTGTCTCTGAGCCACGGAGCTCTGTTGGGTTCTTCTAGCCCCTGATGTCTAAACATTCTAATGAGGCAAACCAGGAGCCAAACACTTTCACCAGAATAACGAGCACCGCCACGGCCAGCTGGGACACATCTCAGCCCAGAGAAAAAAAACACAATCTGTATTTTTAGTATTTAGTATGCACGTAGTGCTGTGAACGTTGGACAAGAATAACAAGGGGCACCAGATGAGAAAGTCTCACTGGGGAAAAATATGTCCCTCGGATTCCCAACTTCCCACAAAACATCTCTAATTAGTGACAAGGCCGCTTCCCGGGAGCCACGGATAATTATTTACGTTTGATTATTTTGGCACGATATGACAACGAATGGGGAGAGAGAGGGAGCCGGAGAGACATGGAGAGAGAGGGGAAGAGAGGGATTTAAACGGGAGCAGGGAAATACAGGGGGAAGGAGAAAGAGTTCAGAGCCTGGCCAGACCGGAGCTGTTTGGGTGGCGCCACCATGGACCCCCATCAGGGTTTCTGTCATGGGATGCTTCCCAAATGGCACCCTATTCCCTTTTTAGTGCGCTATTTTTGACCAGGGCCCAGGGCACTATGTAGGGAGTAGAGTACCATTTGGGAAGCAGGCATGGTTTTATGGCTTCTGGAGTAATCCCCTTTATCTCCAGGCCAAAGTAGTAGAGCACCTACCATCGAGAGGGATAAACAGATGCCAGACCTGACCAAGCGATTCTCCACACCCCAGTCGCCTCCAATTCCAAAGTTATGACAAGAGGAAAACAGATTAGATTTCTCCCCCGTTCCCCGCCATCCCTTCCCTTTAAAACCCATTCATAGGCTCTGTCGGATTTAATATCATTAAACCTTTTTATGTCTTTTCATTTCTCTTTCTCTCGACAGCTAGTTGTCATGAAGCGCCAGCGAAGCCCCATGTGGGCCCCAGTCAGACGGAGGACAAAGCAATCATATCTGCTGATTAAAACTATAATGCATTCTGCTACGTAGAGCTGGTGCTTGTGTAGGTCTGGGGATGGGGCTGGGCCTGCATTGTTAATGATGAACAGATATAAGATCCTATTTACCATGACAGAGGGAAGAGGTAGGAAGTGAGAATGGAGAGGGGAGGAGAGGCTGAGCATCACATTGGAATCACCACACCCAACCCTTGTCTTTCTTGCCTTTCTCCTCCCACTTACTGAGAGGGCAGCGTGCCCCTGGCTCAGCACAGACCAGCCAACCAGATAGAGTGCACACAACAACAGTGAATATATTGTCTTCAGTCTGACAGGACTGTCTCTCAGAGTCAGTAGTGAGGCCGAGATGACTTGCTGCTGGGGTTGTGTGTGAGCATGTGAGTGTGTGGAGGATGTGGAGGGTGGGGTTGTGTGGGAGAGGTCACCCACAAGGTCTTATGACCCTTCAGAGGCCTGAGGAGGAATGAGGAAACTGTGCTTTTCCCCTGGCTGTTTTTCTTTCTTCCTCTCTTCGTTTATCTCTTCCCTCCCCCTGGCATTGGTTTAGTCCACATGAATTTCTCTCTCTCTCTTTCTCGTTCTCTCTCTCTCTCTCTTTCTCGTTCTCTCTCTCTCTCTTTCTCTCTCGTTCTCTCTTTTTCTCTCTCAATTCAAGTCTAAATACTTTATTGACATGGAAAGTAAACACTTCCATTGTCAAAGTAACTATAACAAAGTTTGTCCAACAAGAAGATAGAAGAAGATAAACTGTTAGTAATAAAGTCATAGTAATAATAGTGGTAATATAACAGCAATTACAGCAAATAATAATTATGAGAATAATATGAATAGTTAAATATTAATAATCACACTACATTTCTTCACTGGTTGTCTCTCATGTTGTCTCTGGAGGTCACACATTTGACTGCCAAAACACAGCATTTCGTTTTTTCACCAAGCATGCATCTTCATTATTTAAGTTTTCAAATTCTTCATATTGTTTTATAATTTGGAGGAAGAATGTATTTTTTATGTCAGAATATCTGTCTCAATTTGACAGATAGTACAGCTCTGTCTCGACCTCTCTCTGTGGGCAGAGTGAGCACAGCCTGTCCTCTCTGGCCAGCTAAGTTTGTCTGTGACGACCGGTCTCAATGGCCAGGCTGTGCTCACTGAGTCTGTACATAGTCAAGATTTTCCTCAGTTTTCTATCAGTCACAGTGGTCACACCGTATACTGTCTATTTAGAGCCAAATAGCATTGAAGTTTACTTAGATTTTTTTGTGATGTCTTTCCAATACATTTTTCATTTTGCTTTGTGATAGTTTGGTTGGTAATTTGGTCAGATTTTCTGAGTGCTGTCCTGAGGCTTTGTTGGGTTGGTAGGGGTTAGTGATCTGAGCCTCAGAACCAGCTGGCTGAGTGGACTCTGTTCTATAGTCACCTATGGTCACCTCTTGGCTTTTGAGGGCTTTGTAATGGTAGGAGTGGGGGTCACTTGTTTTTAAATGATTATCTTTCTCTATTTTTTTTATTTCTCTTTCTCTCTCTCTCTTATCTCTCTTTCTCTTTCTCTCTCCATCTCTCTCCCTCTGTTTTTTTTCTCTCTCTCTCTTATCTCTCTTTCTCTTTCTCTCTCCATCTCTCTCCCTGCTTTTTTTCTCTCTCTCTCTTCTTTCTCTTTCTTCTCTCTTTCCCTCTCTTTCTCTCTTTCTCTCTCCCTCTGTTTTTCGCTCTCTCTCTACCTCTCCCCTTCTCCCTGGCATGGTACCAGTGGATGTGCCGCCAAGTGGTCAGTGGGCTCAGAGGAGGGACACCCGCTTGGCATGGTGTGTGCACGTGTGTGTGTGTGTCAGTCAGAGGAGGGCCACCCCCTCGGCATGGTGTAGGGGACCAACACTAAAGCAGCGCTGGCTTCCTCTGCTCTGTTGCTCTGTCCCATCTGTTGGTTTTGGCTCAGTGCTCCACCACTCTGCTCTCAGCCACAGCAGTGATCTGGCCAAGCATTTGCAAACAAGTCTGTCCAGCCGCCAAGCCACTTTACATAGTACAGGACTTCTTCTCTGTAACTACAGTGGACTGTAGCAGTGAAATATGGAATGAGCAAGAGGGCTGTGGCTTGTCTGTGGGATGGAGCAAAACTGAAGGTCATTCCCATGACATGAATGGTATTCAATAACTAATCTCAATGGGGATTTGTCCTTGGTGCTCCAAAAGAATGTAGAATGAACAGAGAAACATAAAAAGGACAACATTTTCCTTTCGCAAAAAGACTGTAACAAGTAAAGCCTGAGTAATTGTTATTAGTGTTTGGTATTTCTGGGTGAATATATAGAGTCTGTACAGATCTTGAAAGGAAAAGGAAAATAAGCAAGAGAAAGAGGGAAGAATAGGAGGTGCAAGAGGGAAGAATAGGAGGAGAAAGAGGGAAGAATAGGAGGTGCAAGAGGGAAGAATAGGAGGTGCAAGAGGGAAGAATATGAGGAGAAAGAGGGAAGAATAAGAGGAGAAAGAGGGAAGAATATGAGGAGAAAGAGGGAAGAATAGGAGGAGAAAGAGGGAAGAATAGGAGGTGAAAGAGGGAAGAATAGGAGGTGCAAGAGGGAAGAATAGGAGGAGAAAGAGGGAAGAATAGGAGGAGAAAGAGGAAAGAATAAGAGGAGAAAGAGGGAAGAATAGGAGGTGAAAGAGGGAAGAATAGGAGGATAAAGAGGGAAGAATAGGAGGTGAAAGAGGGAAGAATAGGAGGTGAAAGAGGGAAGAATAGGAGGAGAAAGAGGGAAGAATAGGAGGAGAAAGAGGTTACAGCATATCAATTAATATTTGGTGTTTCATATCACTTAACAAAGGATTCCAAACTGGCAGCAACAACATGGCAAAATGCTCAACCATTTAAGGTTTAAGAATAGCTGCCACTCCAATCTGTCCCTATACATTGTAAAATGTATGGGGCACTACTACCACATACCAGTTAAATTGGTACAGTATTCTCACTAATGGGTGCATCAAATATAGCCTCCTACAAGGCACGCCTCTAAATATGTTAATGAGCCAGAAACAACAATACCGTGCACCCATTAGTGGTCAAAAGGTTTTTGGCGCTTCAAAAATAGAGTACAAATAAAATGTATATACATATGAGATGAGTAATGTCATATATGTAAACATTAAGTGAAAACATTAATTGACTAAGATACTGTAGAATAGTATAGAATACAGTATATACATATGAGATGAGTAATGCAAGATATGCAAACATTATTAAAGTGACTAGTGTTCCATTCCTTAAAGTGGCCAGTGATTTCTAGTCTATGCCTCTAGGCAGCAGCCTCTAATGTGCTAGTGATGGCTGTTTAACAGTCTGATGGCCTTGTGATAGAAGCTGTTTTTCAGTCTCTCGGCCCCATCTTTGACGCACCTGCACTGACCTCACCTTCTGGATGATAGCGTTGTGAACAGGCAGTGGCTTGGGTGGTTGATGTCCTTGATGATCTTTTTGGCTTTCCTGTGACATAGGGTGCTGTAGGTGTCCTGAAGGGCAGGTAGTTTGCCCCCGGTAATGCGTTGAGCAGACCGCACCACCCTCTGGGGAGCCTTGCAGTTGTGGGCGTTGCAGTTGCCGTACCAGGCAGTGATACAGCCCAACAGGATGCTTTCAATTGTGCATCTGTAAAAGTTTGTATTCTGTGTGATGGAATTACAGTACCATTCGAAATACAGCAATTCTTTCCCCGTCCATAAAACAATTTGCAGTATGCTACAGTAAAACGTTTCACAGTATCCTACTGTGGATAATACTCAAAATGACCGTATAAATGACAGTTTTATGTTACAGTGTAGTTAATCCAGGAAGTG
Source organism: Salvelinus namaycush (assembly GCF_016432855.1). NCBI lineage: Eukaryota > Metazoa > Chordata > Actinopteri > Salmoniformes > Salmonidae > Salvelinus > Salvelinus namaycush. Next base: position 71,657,507 of record NC_052310.1, read on the forward strand.
GGAGAGAGAGTAAACATGTCCAGGAAGAGAGTCACCATCTACGTCAGGGCTCTCCAACCTTGTTGCTGGAGAGCTACCGTCCTGTAGGTTTTCACTCCAACTCTAATCTAGCACACCTGATTCAGATAATTAGCTGGTTGATAAGCTGAATCAGGTTAGTTACAGTACATCTGGGATTGGACAGAAATACCTACAGGAGGGTAGCTCTCCAGGAATATGGTTGGAGAGCCCTGATCTACGTACTTGCAATCATAACCTCTCACTTACAGTATATGATAATAGCCACTATGGTAGAGGTATCCTGTAAACATGGCACACCTCTGAATTCCAAAGCCATGGATCAAACGTCTTATGGGCAGGTGGGACGGTAGTGTCCCACCTGGCCAACATCCGGTGAAATTGCAGAGCGCCAAATTCAAAATACAGAAATACTCATAATAAACATTCATAAAATATAAAAGTGTTATACATCGACTAAAATATTAACTTCTTGTTAATCCAGCCGCTGTGGCAGATTTCAAAAAGGCTTTACGGCGAAAGCATACCATGGAGGACAGCGCCCCTCTTACAAAAGCATACAAACATTTTCCAGCCAAGTAGAGGAGTCACAAAAGTCAGAAATAGCGATAAAATTAATCACGTACCTTTGATGATCTTCATATGGTTGCACTAACAAGACTCCCTGTTACACAAAAAATGTTTGTTTTGTTCGATAAAGTCCCTCTTTATGTCCCAAAAACTTTGTTTTGTTGGTGCGTTTTGTTCAGTAATCCACTGGCTCCAGGGCGGTCAAAACATGCAGACGAATACATCCTAATAGTACCAGTAAAGTTCGTCGAAACATGTCAAACGATGTTTATAATTAATCCTCAGGTTGTCTATTGTCTAAATAATCAATAATATTTCAACCGGACAATAGCTTTTTCAATAGAAAGGAAAAAGAATGAACGGCGCGATATCGGTCATGCGCACAAAGCAGCTCTGCATTCTTCCCCTGTCCTCTGACCAAAAGGTATTTTTACTCGTCGTTTTTTCAAACTGAAAGCATGTCTAAAGACTGTTGACATCTAGTGGAAGCCATAGGAACTGCAAGCTGGGCCCCAACCCATAACATAGTCAATAGGCATTCAATGGAAAACAACTCACATCAAAAAAATCCCACTTCCTTGATGGATTTTCCTCGGGTTTTCGCCTGCTATATCAGTTCCGTTATACTCACAGACATTATTTTACCAGTTTTAGAAACTTCAGAGTACTTCCTATCCAATACTACCATGCATATGCATATCCTAGCTTCTGGGCCTGAGTAACAGGCAGTTTACTTTGGGCACGTTTGTCATCCAAACTTCAAAATACTGCCCCCTACCCAAGAGAGGTTAAAGAAAAGGACATCTCAAGTGTTCAAGTTCCATTATATCACACACTGATTAATATACAGTAAGTTAATAATAACTATTCAATATTAATATAATATACAGTGAGTTAATAATAACTATTCAATATTATCATTGGATGATCTCCCAAGAACACAAGTTATAATACCTCAGCAGCACTCCTCGGCAAACACTGGGTTTATACTGTCTGTGTCTCAAATGACATCCTATTCCCTATATAGTGCACTAAGTTTGACCAGAGCCCTATATGGGGAAGGGAGGGGGGTTTGTGTGTGTGTTGTGTGTGTGTGCACACATTGTGTGTGTGTGTGTGTGTGTGTGTGTGTGTGTGTGTGTGTGTGTGTGTGTGTGTGTGTGTCTTTGTGTGTGTCTTTGTGTGTATGTTTGTACGCCTATATCTACCAGTCATACTGAGACCCACCATCAGATAGCAGACAGTAAGACTAATAGCTGAAGGAACTCTGAAACAAGTCGTTTCGAGTGTCATTTCAACCAGCAGCATGAGCTTAGATGGTTCAGTTTGCAATCAGCAGCTCAATCTGGGATTCTCACCCTCTCTACACCCCTAGTCGGCATGCAAAGCCTAGTCTCTGTCATTCTCAGTTTCAGTTATAGAGATGTTCCACTCAGAAGTTGATCCACTTACCTTGGCTGTTTTTATAGAGATGGGGAGGGAGAGCGAGCAAGGGAGAGAGCGATCAACCTCAATCATATATAAGGCTATTACCGTATCTAGGAATGGCACCTGATAGATATTCATGTGTGCGTACACGTGTGTGCAACAAGGTATTACGGTCTGACTTCATTATCAGTCATTCTGAATTGTTAACGTTCGGGTTAATGTTTGGGATAGGGTTAAAACATCAAAAACGAAGGGCTGCAAAAACAAGTGCCTAGCGCTGGAATTGAACACACAATCCTTTGGGCCGGAGCTCGCAGATTATGCCCATATGCCATCCCCGTCGACAACACCCTAGCAAACCACAACCCTACTTGATGGTAATCACTGTTGCCCCTAGTGGCCATTTTGAAGGCATCTCCCGATGTCCTGAGACTGGGACAGACGTCGAATATCACCTTGGATTTGGAGTGACTTGTCTGCCTGTCTGTGCATGTCTGTGAGTGTGTGATCCCTTAATCCACGTGGAGAGACATGCCGGTAGAATAAGCTGTCTCTGTCTGTATAATATTTGTGGTGGTATTGAGATATCTCCTGCAGGGAAGGTGACAGTCCCTTTCAAGGCTCTGCTCTTAAACCTCCCCTCTCCGCTTACTCCCTTCCTCATCCTCTTAATAGCACAACTTGACAAGAGCCGTAAAAACTAAAGTCGTTTAGTGTGCACTCGCCATTTTGATCTTACCATAGGTGTACTTTAATGAGTGTATGATGACGTATGTGCTGAGAGCAAAACCCTGAAGAAGGTATCAACACATAACACTCAGGCCAAAACCCTGACGAAGGTATCAACACATAACACTCAGGCCAAAACCCTGAAGAAGGTATCAACACATAACACTCAGGCCAAAACCCTGAAGAAGGTATCAACACATAACACTCAGGCCAAAACCCTGAAGAAGGTATCAACACATAACACTCAGGCCAAAACCCTGACGAAGGTATCAACACATAACACTCAGGCCAAAACCCTGAAGAAGGTATCAACACATAACACTCAGGCCAAAACCCTGACGAAGGTATCAACACATAACACTCAGGCCAAAACCCTGAAGAAGGTATCAACACATAACACTCAGGCCAAAACCCTGAAGAAGGTATCAACACATAACACTCAGGCCAAAACCCTGACGAAGGTATCAACACATAACACTCAGGCCAAAACCCTGACGAAGGTATCAACACATAACACTCAGGCCAAAACCCTGAAGAAGGTATCAACACATAACACTCAGGCCAAAACCCTGAAGAAGGTATCAACACATAACACTCAGGCCAAAACCCTGAAGAAGGTATCAACACATAACACTCAGGCCAAAACCCTGACGAAGGTATCAACACATAACACTCAGGCCAAAACCCTGAAGAAGGTATCAACACATAACACTCAGGCCAAAACCCTGACGAAGGTATCAACACATAACACTCAGGCCAAAACCCTGACGAAGGTATCAACACATAACACTCAGGCCAAAACCCTGACGAAGGTATCAACACATAACACTCAGGCCAAAACCCTGAAGAAGGTATCAACACATAACACTCAGGCCAAAACCCTGACGAAGGTATCAACACATAACACTCAGGCCAAAACCCTGACGAAGGTATCAACACATAACACTCAGGCCAAAACCCTGACGAAGGTATCAACACATAACACTCAGGCCAAAACCCTGAAGAAGGTATCAACACATAACACTCAGGCCAAAACCCTGAAGAAGGTATCAACACATAACACTCAGGCCAAAACACGTTGGTTGTCATAATAAAGAAGCATTTCTGAATTCTTCTTCTATTGTCCATCCAGAGTGGAGGAATTTCCTCTCTACTTCAGTTTGCTCCTTGATTCGTTCTCCTTGTCTGGAGTGCAAGGCAGTGGCAGGCTTCCTTTCCCTGAGTGTTAGCGTTTACTGTATATTGTATTGCATAACTTACACCTTGAGCTGAAGAAAAATAATGTTCCTGTGTCCTTACTTTCTGCAGGTTAGGTCTTACAATCATTTGTTTTCACGTCTTTAAACTAGACTCTTTCATGTCCTACACAGTACATCAAGGAGAGTTGAAATCACAGAGTAAAAAAAAATATATATATATTTTTTAAATTGACTCTACTGGGAGTTATCTTAACTCTCAGCAGAGTGATGCGCTGCCTGGAGTTAGTGTTTTTAACTGAAGTTCATTGGGACAGAGTATTCTTAACTCCATAAGAGTAGTCAGAGACAGGGAGTTAAAACTATGGAATATCCACAGATGTGGGAGGGGTGTCATTGTCATATTTCCCAGCATGCTCTGTTACAAGTTGTTGTTTAGAATTGTTTGTTTCAATATATGTGTTTTCACATGTACATTGATTGTTTTTGATCTGATGCTACACAGTGATATTTAACATATATGTTCCTAAACTAATCTAACCTGTAAGTGGTTGGATTTATTGCAACCATTACGGAGAAGGCTGATCCAGTTGACATGATTTAGGTAGTCTATAATCTCATACATTTCACCCTGCTCTGAAATGCATTTGGAATGTAAGTTGTCGGTTATGTAAAATTGCTGTGCTACCTTCCTCTTACATTAATACCAACAATGATTGGATGTCACATTGCAAGCCACTGTTATATGACATGTTAAGAAAAATGAAAATTAGACTTTGCACTCTTAAACCTCAAATGGGACCATACAGCATAAACTCCAAAATAGTGTTGAGTTTGACTCCATAGGAGTTGAATTAAATATTGCGATTATATTTTGAGAGTAAACATTACTGTAATTAATTAACTATAGAATACTGAACAACACTGCAGAGAGTTCAAAAAGCTAAAGAGTTTTTTCAAGTCGTAGTGTACAATGCAATGACGCAGAGTTAAATATCAACACTAAATTGAGTACATTGACTCTTTTTAGACTGGGACCAAATGTTATCTGTGGCAGAGTAACTGCACTGTGTACTCTGTCCTGTGGTTGTTTAATATTTCACTCAGTTCTCTCTCGGGTGCATACTGTAGCATACTCAGTACTGGTGTTAGTGCCTTGCATCATCTGACAATGACACTGTACTGTACTAAACATCGGTGTCCGTTTATGCCCAGTGACAGTCTGTGTACTCAATAGACGTTTTCAGCCTAGCGTGGACATTGGGAAAATTGATTGCACACATTAACCAGTGGGAAGGATTAGTGTGTTTGTTGATATTGGACTTATTGTATGCCAAAATGAATTGCTCCACGGAATTATGATGATGAGTTTGTCTCGAAAGCTTTGAATATTTCCGTTAACGCAGCACCCTGCTCCTCCCTGTCTCTTTTTCTCTTTCTTCCCCCTCTCCCTTACTTCTCTCTCCCTATCCCCCTCTTCTTCCTCCCTCCCTATATCTCTTTCTCTCCTTCCGCCATCCCTTCCTTTATCTCTCTCTGTCCCTCCCTCCATTCCTCCATCCCTCACTTTATCTCTCTCTGTCTCTCCCTCCCTTTATCTCTCTCTATCCATCCCTTCCCTTCCTCCCTTTATCTCCCTCCCTCCCTCTCTCGCTCACTCAGCAGTGTAGTCTACTGCTGTTAGTTACTCTTTCCTTCCTTCCCTCATCCCTCCCTCACTCTCTCCCTCCTTCCTTTCTTCCCTCAACCCTCCCTCCTTCCCTCCCTCTCTCAGCAGTTTAGTCTACTACTACTAGTTGTTCTGCCAGCCTGCTATGTGATGTGACAGCTTGTCTCTATCTCTCTATGGTGCTGGTCATATGGCCTGGGGAGGTTACATTGGGTCACAGTGTGACTGCTGCACGGCGTTGCGTGTTGTGTGTGTGTGTGTGTGTGTGCGTGCGTATGTGTGGCGAAGCGTGTGTTGTCTGTGTGCGTCTGCTCTGTGGTGTGGTGTGTCATTCCGCCTCTCTCTGTCCCCGTGTCACAGCCTCGTGGTCGGATACACGTCCAGTTCTAACATGGTGTGACATGGTCCTTCTGTTGGCAGAAACACACAGAGATGAAACCACATGCTTTTCTATGTGACAACACAATGGGAGGGAGGGAAGGTGGTGTGAGAGTAGAGAGAAAACTGACAATGACAAACAGGCTAAGACACTTTTTTCCCCACATGTGCAAATAGGAAGTAAGTCAACGTTAGGTACACCATCCCCAGACTTCTGGAATACTGTATGTCTAAGTGCCTCTAGTTTGGAATACTGTATGTCTAAGTGCCTCTAGTCTGGAATACTGTATGTCTAAGTGCCTCTAGTCTGGAATACTGTATGTCTATGCACCTCTAGTATGGAATAATGTATGTCTAAGTGCCTCTAGTCTGGAATACTGTATGTCTATGCACCTCTAGTCTGGAATAATGTATGTCTAAGTGCCTCTAGTCTGGAATACTGTATGTCTATGCACCTCTAGTCTGGAATACTGTATGTCTATGCACCTCTAGTCTTTAATAATGTATGTCTAAGCGCCTCTAGTCTGGAATACTGGATGTCTAAGTGCCTCTAGTCTGGAATACTGTATGTCTAAGTGCCTCTAGTCTGGAATAATGTATGTCTAAGTGCCTCTAGTCTGGAATACTGTATGTCTAAGTGCCTCTAGTTTTCTTGCTCAGTACACTACTCAACGGATGTGTAATATTAGCATAGAGATATACATTCCATAGAAAGTGGTACCCCAGAACAATGGTAACATGTAAACAAAATCGAAGACACCTTGTCATTTTTGGAGACAGGTTATTGATATGGCAGCGCTATAGTAGCCAGCCAAGTAGGGTAGAAGTAATTTCTAACTAACTGTAAACATTTTAAGTGGGCTAGCTAAGCTTCTTGGCTAACTGTGGGGTGAAACTTTTCACTTAATTAGCCACAGCAGACGTCTTTGCTTTTTTGACGTTCTATGAATTCTCCACTTTCCCGAGCTAGGCTAAAAGTGTTTTACTACATTTTATGAGTAGTGTGTTCTTGCACATTTCTTATATACACTACCACATCATGCTGAGTGGTTTGAACTGCATGGGTCACTAATAACAGACCTTTATGAGTGGCAGCCAGTCCCTGCCTGTCCCTGTGGCCCCCTTGTCATTCACCTGCTGGGACCCCTGCAGAGAGATAGACAGAGAGAGAAAGCAGGGACCTCACTGGTCTTTGATTGACAGGGGGCTGTGCTGATGTAGCATTATTGCCAGTATAAACAGCCCTGTCCAGACGGCGTCCACTACTAAATGGTTTTGAACAGATAGCTAGAGAGAGTAGGGCTGTCTCCAGGAGTTGGCTGTTTTCATACACACAGAGAGGAGAGAAATGCCAATCATGTCATTTAAGAATTCCCAATGTTAACACACGCACACGCACGCACGCACGCACGCACGCACGCACGCACGCACGCACGCACGCACGCACGCACACACACACACACACACACACACAGATTTCCATGGCCAAGCAGCCGCACACAAGCCTAAGATCACCATGTACAATGCCATTGGCTGGAGTGGTGTGAAGCTCACCGCCATTGGACTCTGGAGCAGTGGAAACGTGTTCTCTGGAGTGATCAATCACGCCGAAGAATGAATCTGGGTTTGGCGGAAACATAGTGCATAGTGCACACTGTAAAGTTTGGTGGAGGAGGAATAATCGTCTGTGGCTGATTTTCATGGTTCGGGCTAGGCCCCTTAGTTCCATTGAAGAGAAAACTTAACGCTACAGGATACAATGACATTCTAGACAATTCTGTGCTTCCAACTTTGTGGCAACAGTTTGGGGAAGGCCCTTTCCTGTTTCAGCATGACAATGCCCTTGTGCACAAAGCGATGTCCATACAGACATGGTTTGTCAATATCGGTGTGGAAGAACTTGACTGGCCTGCACAGTGCCCTGACCTCAACCCCATCGAAAACCTTTCGGATGAATTGGAACGCCCGACATCAGTGCCCAACCTCACGAATGCTCTTGCGGCTGAATGGAAGCAAGTCCCCGCAGCAATGCTCCAACATCTAGTAAAAAGACTTCCCAGAAGAGTGAAATCTGTTATAGCAGCAAATGGGGGGACCAACTCCATATTAATGCCCATGATTTTGGACTGAGATGTTCTACGAGCAGGTGTCCACATACTTTTGGTCATGTGGTGTATCTCAATGGTAGTATATTTCATCAGCTCAGACCTTAGAGGCCATGGTTCTACCCGCCACTACCAGACACCACTTCTGCACTAAACGACTGGTAATGGATCTCTCCTGAAACTCAAGATTAAAGGATATAGTAGGATATATAATGGCTTTTAGAGAATAATCCTAATATTAACAGAGGATAGTCCTCTCTGTGTGGTGAGGTAACCTCAGCCTGAGGCCTCCTCTGCTTTCTGTTAGCTCAATGGTCTGGCCTCCATAGAAATGGAATTGCAGAACATTGTCTTGAACGGGAATGTCCATTCTAGCAATTATATTTCTATTCTGGACTCTCCTGTTTTCTGTTAGCCAGCAGCCTCTGTGTTTATAGAAGCCATTAGGACAGTCTGGTGTAGGTGGACTGTTTTTACTATATATATAGTACACGTCTGTACGCATATAGTATGGGTCTGTTTCTGCTCTAGATATAGTGTTGTCTGCAATACATCAGACCCTAGGAGGGAGGAGTTTAAGGCTTGTGTATACACCCTTTGTGTCATCCATAAATATAGACCTATTAGTACATTAACCATCACTATAGAACGGGTGGGTCTAAGCCTGGATTCTGATTGGTTAAAACTGCATTCCAGCCAGTGTCTATTCCACAAGTTACCACCGGCTAAATCTATGATGTTAAAATGCCTATTTCCTCTGTTCCATCTGAGTGCACAATCCACTAACAACACCCGTCCCAATATATCCTTCAAACACCAGCTTCTCTGGCATTATCACTTAACTAAACCTCTGAGTTTGTTAACTATGGGAAAGGTGTAGCCACAGGCTTGAATCCCAACCCATCCATATAGCAGATATCTGCACATTTCTGTCTTTAGAATTCAGCATTATAAGTGCTCTTCACATTCAACATTGAACACTCAACACTAGATGAATCGTCTGGTTTGGGTATGGTAAGCCTCTGGAATGCTGAAGATGACCCCCACACAACATCTGTTGCAGTTCTCAAATATACTTTAGCACACTTTAGTATGTAAACGTATGTAAAGTGTATTTGCAGACTACAGCAGATGTAGTCTGGAGGTTACGTTCACCTCCAGCTTTCATTGCATGGTTGACAACAAGTCAGTATTCAAATCTCGGCGTAGCAGCTGCGTCACACACACACACACACACACACACACACACACACACACACACACACACACACACACACACACACACACACACACACACACACACACACACACACACACACACACACACACACACACAAATGAATTACTCACAACATCCAACCCTCACCTAGGCCTATTTCCCTGTCTCTGTCACAGCAAGGGTACCGCCAGGCTGGTTGTGACTTCGTCTCGGGGACATTAACATAGCAAATAGCACACCAGTGACAGGCTAGTCTATAAATGAACACTCATCCCGAGTCCTGTCCTATCAACGTGCACCATGGCTGGCTGGAAATGGGACATGTTGGTCCGTATGAACTGTATGTCCCCTTCTGACAATGATGAATGTTGGTTCCAGAATATAAGTGATTTCACTCCTTCTGTTGTAGCTATTTATTTATTTATTTACAAGCTGAAATTGGGGCCATTTCTTGACCGATCTTGACGAATTCGATTAGCTACACACACAACACACACACACACACACACACACACACACACACACACACACACACACACACACACACACACACACACACACACACACACACACACACACACACACACACACACACACACACACACACACACACACACGGAGTGGTGGAGTGCTGCAGTGTTAATCTTACTGCAGGACCTCAGTGAGGAGAATAATAAGTAGAAGGATGGAAACACCCTAAAGATCATGTCCCAAATGGTGCACTATTCCCTACCTAGTGGACTTATTTGAACCAGGGCCCATAGTGCACTTTATAGGGAACAGGGTGAATATTTCGGACGGAGTAAACCAAAACACACACACACACACACACACACACACACACACACACACACACACACACACACACACACACACACACACACACACATAAACACATACACACACATAGACACACACACACACACGCACACACACACACACACACACACATCTGCAGCTGTTCAATCTCACATGAGGTCATGCATGAACTGATCACTTGCATATGAATACAAATGTTATGAGAGAGAGACACTTAAAGATGCAATTTGCAGAAATGTTTCAGGCCATTTCCTGGTTACTAAAATTAGAATAGTTTGCCTAATTTCAGTTTATGTGACATAACAAGCAGTCATTGTGTAGAGAATCATTATAGAATCTAAACCAGTTTGAAATATATTTTCCATAACCAAAAGTTTTGAATTTTCAGCTGTTTGAAGCTGGTGAACAAAACCAAAAGTAAAAGACAAAAAAACTAAACTTAAGAACAGGAAGCATAGAAATACCTCACATAGAACAGACTGATTTAGACTTGCTTTCAAGTAGAATGATAGATCTATTACTCACATTTCTATGTGTATTTGGTTGGGTCACCTAAAACGCTACATGTTGTAGCTAGCTAACCGTTCTCATAGAATTCATAAAAATGTCTCTATAGCTTGCCAATCTTTCAAAGAGATTCATACTTGTTTAATACTTTTTAATCTGTAGTTCTGGAAGTAGCGCTCACAAGCCAAAAGTGGTCCCCAAAAATTGCTTACTACGACACATACTATATGTGAAGATATGTACACCCCATCATTGCTCTCTCTCTCACTCTCTGCTGTGTGTGCATCTTGCTAGCTGTCGCTCAAATTGTGAGGGGCTGAAGCTCATTGGCTAGAACTCAAATTGCTAGGGGGCTGGCCCACATGGAGAAAAATATAAGGAAGATGGTGCAGTACAGCTCCAGAAAAACAGTCGCTTTCAAACTAAGGATCTCATGGCTAATTGACTTAAGACAGTAATTCTGCTCATAGATTATGCATGTTTGAACTACACATTGACACATCCAGCCCAAAGCGGGAGATAAAAAAATACATAGTAGTCACCAAAGTTCCGGACTATGTCATTTCATTTCATAGCATGCTTCATTTCTTAAGCTTTGTTTGTCCTCATCCCTTCATACAGAGCCACACATGGGGGTGGCAGAATACATTTTAGCAGCCATAATGCAAAGCCTGTAAAGATGCCAGCCTACTTTATAAAAGTGTTTTATAGGGCCTGACATTTTAATGATGTTTACAAGGTTTGTGTAAAGGGAGGGCTTCTGCCAGGGAGGGCGTTACGTGTCCCGTGCCATACTGATGAGACTGGTATGGATGTTACGGCCCAAACTCTGTTTTATGCCTTGATAAAAGATAGCAATTATCCAGGGCTTGTTGTGGCTGTTGGAAGCGAACATGATCAAGATGGAGCCTAGTGGTTGTGGTGGGTTTTTTAAGGTAGTAAAGTGAGGAATAGGAGCCATTAATGTTTTGGCTGCCTTCAACGTTTAATTCCTATTTATTCTGCCGAGCAAGGCACATTATTTGCTTGTTAAACACACATTAGATGGATTTCAATCTCACTGTGAATTCAGTACTACGTAATGAGGCTGTAGTTTTGGGAAAGGTATATGGGTATACTTAAACTTCTGTACTTGTAACTTACCACAAACAAAAGAAGGCAATGTTGTTTCTCAACTCTTGTAACAACGCAAGCATTTGTTACATGCCGAAATGGCAATTAATGACGAGTGTCTGCATGGAAACCGGACTCAAATAAATTGTTCTCATGCTAAAATTGTTCTAAGTATTAAAATGCATGGTACATTAGATTATAATGGAGTATGTTATGCATGTACATTCCCAACACAACCGCCAAAGCAAACGGAGACATTTGCCATAACTGCAGCAACAGAGATTATGGAGTGTATTGTCCTTTTAATTAGTGTGGTCCATAGATTATGGAGTGTATTGTCCTTTTAATTAGTGTGGTCTGGAGATTATGGAGTGTATTGTCCTTTTAATTAGTGTGGTCCGTAGATTATGGAGTGTATTGTCCTTTTAATTAGTGTGGTCCGTAGATTATGGAGTGTATTGTCCTTTTAATTAGTGTGGTCCGTAGATTATGGAGTGTATTGTCCTTTTAATTAGTGTGGTCCGTAGATTATGGAGTGTATTGTCCTTTTAATTAGTGTGGTCCGTAGATTATGGAGTGTATTGCCCTTTTAATTAGTGTGGTCCGTAGATTATGGAGTGTATTGTCCTTTTAATTAGTGTGGTCCGTAGATTATGGAGTGTATTGTCATTTTAATGAGTGTGGGCCATAGATTATGGAGTGTATTGTCCTTTTAATTAGTGTGGTCCGTAGATTATGGAGTGTATTGTCCTTTTAATTAGTGTGGTCCGTAGATTATGGAGTGTATTGTCCTTTTAATTAGTGTGGTCCGTAGATTATGGAGTGTATTGTCCTTTTAATTAGTGTGGTCCGTAGATTATGGAGTGTATTGTCATTTTAATGAGTGTGGGCCATAGATTATGGAGTGTATTGTCCTTTTAATTAGTGTGGTCCGTAGATTATGGAGTGTATTGTCCTTTTAATTAGTGTGGGCCATAGATTATGGAGTGTATTGTCCTTTTAATGCGTGTGGTCCGTAGATTATGGAGTGTATTGTCCTTTTAATGAGTGTGGTCCGTAGATTATGGAGTGTGTTGTCCTTTTAATTAGTGTGGTCCGTAGATTATGGAGTGTATTGTCCTTTTAATGAGTGTGGTCCGTAGATTATGGAGTGTATTGTCCTTTTAATGAGTGTGGTATGTAGATTATGGAGTGTATAGTCCTTTTAATTAGTGTGGTCCGTAGATTATGGAGTGTATTGTCCTTTTAATTAGTGTGGTCCGTAGATTATGGAGTGTGCATAATCCACTAGAGTTTGGGCTGGGTATTTCAACATCTCTCTTGCTTCTCTCTCTTCTATTGATGAGAGGTGGGAGGAGAGAGAGAGAGGGAGAGAGACAGAGAAAGAGAGAGATAAATGGAGGCCACATCATTGTAAAAAGAGAAAGAGGAAAACATGTGAATGCGAGGCAGAGACAGGGATAGAGAGATAGAGGGAGAGAGATAGAGAGACAATAAAGCCCCTTCAATTGAATTGAGAGAGATAGAGAGAGCGAGATCGAGATAGAGGGAGATAGAGAGACAGAGATAGAGAGAGGGAGATAGAGAGCGAGAGATAGAGAGTAGTAGATTGAGAGACAATAAAGCCCCTTAAATTGAATTGAGAGAGAGAGGGAGATAGAGAGAGATATAGAGACAGAGACAGAGAGAAAGAGAGGCCCTCAAATTTAAAAAAGCATGCGGACCTGATGGCATCCTAAATGAGATGCTCAAACTCACTAGTGCAAAATTTCAATTGGCTATATTAAAACTGTTTAATTTGATCCTGAGTGTAGGTCATTTCCCTGACATCTGGAATCAAGGACTCATAACCCCAATCTTTAAGAACGGAGACAAATTTGACCCTAACAATTACAGAGGCATTTGTGTGAACAGTAACCTGGGGAAGGTTTTCAGTAGTATTATAAATGTAAGAGTTCTAAACTTCCTTAATAAGCACAATGTCTTGAGTTAAAGCCATATTGGATTTATACCAAAACATCGCACGACTGATCATATTTACACCCTACACACCCTGATAGATAAACATGTCTACCAAAATGTACGCTTGCTTTATCGACTTCCAAAAAGCATTTGATTTTATTTGGCATACAGGACTGTTCTACAAAGTTATTGAAAGTGGTGTAGGGGGTAAAACATATGACATAATTAAATCAATGTATACTGGCAATACGTGCAGCATTAAAATTGGCAAGAAAATAACATAATTCTTTAATAACCAGGGGTGGGGCCTTCACCAGGGTTACAATCTGAGCCCTGCAATCTTCAATATTTACATCAACGAATTGGCCACTATTCTAGAAAAATCCTCAGCCCCTGGTGTTAGTCTCCACAATTCAGAGGGTAAATGCCTACTCTTCGCAGATCACCTATGCCTGCTGTCACCCACAGCACATGGCCTACAGCAGAGCATGGACCTGCTAGAGCAGTACTGCCAGACCTGGGCCCTGGCAGTAAACCCCAAAAATACTAAAATAATGATTTATGCTGACTTTATGTCAGCGAGGTGTGGGGTCCTCTTGCAAAACAAGATTTCACCAAATGGGACAAACACCCCATTGAAACCCTGCATGTAGAGTTCTGTAAGATTCTCCTACATGTCCAGAGGAAAACTACAAGCAATGCATGCAGGGCAGAATTAGGCCAATATCAACTGATAATAAAAACTTGAAAAGAGCAATTAAGTTTTTGAAACATCTAAAATACAGTGACCCCCTCTCATATCATTACCAAGCCTTGCAATGCCAAGAGCTGAGCAAAGAAAAGAGTCCCCTCATCCAGCTGGTCCTGGGGCTGAGTTCACAAACCTGTTCTACTAACACACTGAAGCCTCAGGACCAGAACGTCCAATCAATCAGAATATACCAAATTACAACACAGTCAAAACAAAACTACATTGCTTATTGGGAAACACAAGCACAAGCACAAAGCAAAATGCAGTGCTATCTGGCCCTAAATCGACAGTACACCGTGGCTAAATATTTGACCATGGTTACCGATCAAAACCTTAGAAAAACCTTGACAAAGTACAGGCTCAGTGAGCACAGCCTTGCCATTGAGAAGGGTAGACACAGGAAAACCTGGCTCCCTGTAGAGGAAAGGCTGTGCAACCACTGCACAACAGCAGAACCTGAGACAGAGCTGCATTTTCTGACAAAATGTCCAAAATATAAAACAATTAGAGTGTAATTTCCCCAAATTTGAAACCTTATTCAAGGTTTCAAAGACCTCTCTGATGAGAGTAGGCTACCCGTCCTGTTGGGGGAGGATGTAGAGAGCTGTGGGTTGGCAGCGCACTACATTGCTGCCTGCCATAAGTTGAGGGACAGTGTCTGACAGACCAATCAACCTGCACATGTCCTCTACTGTATGCTTATTGGTATTGTTCAATGTATGGGTATTTTGACCCTTGGTTATTGTTGTTACTGTTGTCCCGTTGACAATTTAGATTCTTATTATTTTCATATTGTAAATATCCAAAGTAAGCTTTGGCAATATGTACATTGTTACGTCATGCCAATAAAGCAAATTGAATTGAATTGAATTGAAATTGTGAGAGCGAGAGAAAGAGAGAGAAAGAAAGAAAGAAACAGAAAGAAAGAGAGAAGGAGAGGCAGAAGGCACTGGCTCTATTTTCTAGCAGGGATGGATCTACTGCGCTCCACAGGCTGAGTCCTATTAAGACATCCTCAACTGAACCATAAATCACTCCTCGAGGCTTCTTCCTGCCTTCCTACAGGGCCTAGCTTCTGCTTCTGCTGCTGCTGCTGGAACACTGCTCTGCTCTGGAAGGCTTATTTCCTTCTTCCACTAGGTACATTTATGCCTGGACTGATAAATCAGATAGCTGTACCTCTCTCTCTCTCTGTCTCTCTGTCTCTCTCGCTCTCTCTCTCTCTCTCTCTACTCTCTCTCTACACACTCTCTACACACTCTCTACACACTCTCTCTCTACTCTCTACTCTCTCTCTACTCTCTCTATACTCTCTACTCTCTCTCTCTACTCTCTTTCTCTACTCTCTCTCTACTCCCCCTCTCTCTCTACTCTCTCTTTCTCTCTCTACTTTCTCTTTTTCTCTCTACTCTATCGACTCTCTCTCTTTTTACTCTCTCTTTTTACTCTCTCTCTCTCTCTCTCTCTCTCTCTCTCTCTCTCTCTCTCTCTCTCTACCTGACCTCCCTTTCAATTCCCACCAACTGTCAGCATCTTCCTTGCATCAGATTTCTATTTCCCTGTAATTCTAGTCCAAGAATGTCAACTAACTAGAAGGAACCAAAGGCCGTTGAATGGTTTTGCTATTGATCGTAGATAGATGAGTTTTACGGTTGAGGAAGAGAAAACTATGTTCCAATGTTCCAATGCAGGGGAGCCAGGTGCTGAAGCTGTTCGTTGGAGATTCTGTATTTACCTTGGCACATGCAGAGAGGATTGGGAGGATGGAGCTAAGTCTTGCATGAGGGTTAGGGGTTAGAAGTTAACTAGCTTCTTCAAGAGTCAGCGGGGGAGGAAGGGCTAGAGGAGAGCAGGGGGCGAAGATAGACTGAGGATAGGGGAAGGTGTGTTGAGGCGACGAGATGCTCAGCCTGCTGAATCTCATTCACAAATGAGATTCTGTGAGGAGGCCAGTATTATCCAGGATTATCTTTGCTTCCTGTCAGAGATACTGAGAAACACCAATATCTTACACCATGGTTGTCTTGTTAAAGCTACAGTTTATTGTCCTTTCAGAATTCCCCTATGTCCCCTGTTAGTTCTGCTAGTTATATTAGTCCTGCTAGTGCTGTTAGTCATGCTAGTCCCGTTAGTCATGTTAGTCCTGCTAGTCCCACTAGTCATGCTAGTCCCGTTAGTCATGTTAGTCCTGCTAGTGATGTTAGTCCTGCTAGTCATGCTAGTCCCGTTAGTCATGTTAGTCCTGCTAGTCCCACTAGTCATGCTAGTCCCGTTAGTCATGTTAGTCCTGCTAGTGATGTTAGTCCTGCTAGTCATGCTAGTCTCGCTAGTGATGTTAGTCCTGCTAGTCATGTTAGTCCCATTAGTCATGTTAGTCATGCTAGTGATGTTAGCCCTGCTAGTCCCACTAGTCATGCTAGTCCCGTTAGTCATGTTAGTCATGCTAGCGCTGTTAGTCCTAATAGTCACACTAGTCCTGCTAGTCACACTAGTCATTCTAGTCCCGTTAGTCATGTTAGTCCTGCTAGTGCTGTTAGTCCCACTAGTCATGCTAGTCCCATTAGTCATGTTAGTCCTGCTAGTGATGTTAGTCATGCTAGTCCTGTTAGTCAAGCTAGTCCCATTAATCATGTTAGTCATGTTAGTCTCGATAGTCATCTTAGTCATGCTAGTCCCATTTGTCATGTTAGTCATGTGAGCCATGTTAGTCCCAGTAGCCATGTTAGTCTTGCAAGTCATGCTAGTCCCACTAGTCATGTTAGTCATATTAGTCATGCTAGTCCCACTAGTCATGTTAGTCATATTAGTCATGCTAGTCATGCTAGTCATGTTAGTCATGCTAGTACCACTAGTCATTTTAGTCATATTAGTCATGCTAGTCCCACTAGTCATGTTAGTCATATTAGTCATGCTAGTCCCACTAGTCATGTTAGTCATGCTAGTCATGTTAGTCATGCTAGTCATGTTAGTCATGCTCGTCCCACTAGTCATGTTAGTCATATTAGTCATGCTAGTCCCACTAGTCATGTTAGTCATATTAGTCATGCTAGTCATGCTAGTCATGTTAGTCATGCTAGTCCCACTAGTCATGTTAGTCATGTTAGTCATGTTAGTCATGCAAGGCATGTTAGTCATGCTAGTCCCACTAGTCATGTTAGTCATGTTAGTCATGTTAGTCATGCTAGTCATGCTAGTCATGTTAGTCATGCTAGTCCCACTAGTCATGTTAGTCATGTTAGTCATGTTAGTCATATTAGTCATGCTAGTCATATTAGTCATAATAGTCCCATTAGTCATGCTAGTCCTGTTAGTCATGTTAGTCATATTAGTCCTGTTAGTTATGTTAGTCATGCTAGTCATGTTAGTCCTGTTAGTCATACTAGTCATTAGTCATGTTAGTCATGCTAGTCCTGTTAGTTATGTTAGTCATGCTATCATGCTAGTCCTGTTAGTCATGCTAGTTATGTTAGTCATGTTAGTCCTGTTAGTCATGTTAGTCATGCTATCATGCTAGTCCTGTTAGTCATGCTAGTCCTGTTCATCATGCTAGGCATGTTAGTCATGCTAGTCTTGTTAGTCATGTTAGTCATGCAAGTCATGTTAGTCATTCTAGTACTGTTAGTCATGCTAGTCATGATAGTCCTGTTAGACATGCTAGTCATGTTAGTCATGTTAGTCATGCTAGTCATGTTAGTCCTGCAAATCATGCAAGTCATGTTAGTCATATTAGTCATAATAGTCACGTTAGTCATGCTAGTCCCATTAGGCATGCTAGTCATGTTAGTCATATTAGTCATGCTAGTCATGCTAGTCCTGTTAGTCATGTTAGTCCTGTTAGTCATGTTAGTTATGTTAGTCATGCTAGTACTGTTAGTCATGCTAGTCCTGTTAGTCCCTCAAGTCATGCTAGTCATGTTAGTCCTGCAAGTCATGTTAGCCATATTAGTCGATCGAGTCTCATTAGTCATGCTAGTCATATTAGTCATACTAGTCCCGTTAGTCATGTTAGTCCCGTTAGTCATGTTAGTCATGCTAGTCATGCTAGTCACGCTAGTACTGTTATTCATGCTAGTCATGGTAGTCATGCTAGTCCTGTTAGTCATGGTAGTCATGTTAGTCATGCTAGTTATGTTAGTCATGTTAGTCCTGTTAGTTATGTTAGTCATGTTAGTCATGCTATCATGCTAGTCCTGTTCGTCATGCTAGTCCTGTTCGTCATGCTAGTCATGTTAGTCATGCTAGTCTTGTTAGTCATGTTAGTCATGCAAGTCATGTTAGTCATGCTAGTACTGTTAGTCATCCTAGTCATGATAGTCCTGTTAGACATGCTAGTCATGTTAGTCATGCTAGTCATGTTAGTCCTGCAAATCATGCAAGTCATGTTAGTCATATTAGTCATAATAGTCCCGTTAGTCATGCTAGTCCTGTTAGACATGCTAGTCATGTTAGTCATGCTAGTCATGTTAGTCCTGCAAATCATGCAAGTCATGTTAGTCATATTAGTCATAATAGTCCCGTTAGTCATGCTAGTCCCATTAGGCATGCTAGTCATATTAGTCATGCTAGTCATGTTAGTCATGCTAGTCCTGTTAGTCATGTTAGTCATGTTAGTTATGTTAGTCATGCTAGTACTGTTAGTCATGCTAGTACTGTTAGTCCCTCAAGTCATGCGAGTCATGTTAGTCCTGCAAGTCATGTTAGCCATATTAGTCAATCTAGTCTCATTAGTCATGCTAGTCATATTAGTCATACTAGTCCTGTTAGTCATGTTAGTCCCGTTAGTCATGTTAGTCATGCTAGTCATGTTAGTCATGCTAGTCCTGTTAGTCATGGTAGTCATGTTAGTCATGCCGGTCATGGTAGTCCTGCTAGTCATGTTAGTCCTGCAAGGCACGTTAGTCATGCTAGTCCTGTTAGTCATGCTAGTCATGTTAGTCATGCTAGTCATGTTAGTCCTGCAAGTTATGTTAGCCATATTAGTCATACTAGTCCTGTTAGTCATATTAGTCATACTAGTCCCGCTAGTCATATTAGTCATATTGGTCCCGCTAGTCATGTTAGTCATGCTAGTCCCACTAGTCATATTAGTCATGCTAGTCCCGGTAGTCATGTTAGTCATATTAGTCACGCTAGTCCCGCTAGTCGTATTAGTCATACTAGTCCCATTAGTCATATTAGTCAATTTAGTCCTGCTAGTCATGTTGGTCATATTTGTCATGCTAGTCCCGTTATTCATGTTAGTTGTATTAGTCATGCTAGTCCCGCTAGTCATTTTAGTCATATTAGTCATGCTAGTGTCATTAGTCATATTAGCCATGCTAGTCATATTAGTCATATTAGTCATGTTAGTCATATTAGTCATGCTAGTCCCGCAAGTCATATTAGTCATGTTAGTCCCGCTAGTCACATTAGTCTTGTTAGTCATATTAGTCATATTAGTCATGCTAGTTCCGCTAGTCATGTTAGTCATATTAGTCATGCTAGTTCCGCTAGTCATGTTAGTCATGCTAGTCTTGTTAGTCCTGCTAGTTCCACTAGTCATGTTAGTCATACTAGTCCTGTTAGTTATGCTATTCACTCTAGTCCCATTAGTCCTGTTAGTCCTGCTAGTTCTGTTAGTCCTTCAGACAGAGTCAACATGATGTACTGTACATACACACTGTTGTTGTTGAGTCTACTGAGTTGTTTTTATAGAGTGGTGAAACCTCTGTCAAATGGAGATCAACCAGATTGGTAGGCTTTTTAAAATGGCCTCCTTTTTCTTAATGTCCCTCTGCTCTCTCTCTCTCTCTCTCTCTCTGTTTTCTCTCTCTCTCTATGTATACTTATATTTCTCTCCATCATGCTCTGTCTCCCTCATCATTCCCCTACACAAAGAACTCATTTAAGATTTTATGGAGCAGGAATTATGACGGTGCTCTGATTAGGACTATTCTTTTCTTCATTTTCCTATAATGCAATGCATGGTATGCCATTTTATGTGATAATTATTGGACACACACACCTCTGTGTGCACAGTTAGATCTGAAGCTCTATTCACTCTGTTGTTATCGTCTTAATAAGTGTGGCGTTAAATATGAATCATGGAGAGTGTATGTAGTATATAGTAGATATATGGTAAATATAGACCTTCTCTTTGGGTTGGGGCTGCACTCAGTCCCTGTAGGAGAGTAGTGGAAGGTCAACAGGACAAGCTCTGTGCACAAGGCAGGCAGCACACACACACACGCACACACGCACGCACGCACACACACACACACACACACACAGTTGCAGAAGTAACTACACTACACTACACTCCAGCCATTTAGCCAACTTACAGTTTAATACCTTTGATTGTGACAATCATAACACTGTTTTCACTCATCATCATGTTTTGATTCTTGGAATCAAGAATAGCCCAACTGTGCCTTGTTAAAAGGAAGGCTTATTAAACCTATGCCTTGTTAAAGGGAAGGCTTATTAAACCTATGCCTTGTTAAAGGGAAGGCTTATTAAACCTATGCCTTGTTAAAGGAAGGCTTGCCATAGAAATAAGTCAACTTAACAAACATTGCAACAATAACAACAATGTTCTCTCTCACCACTGAATCATAATGAGCCTGTTACTATGGTACTACAGGAAGTCTTCCTAGGCAACAAGTGGAGGACTTATTTGCATATGTTCATATTTAATTTCTCTGCAGCGGCGATTTTGGGACAGGTCCTGATGTGTGTGTTGGTGACCCTAATGTGACGTCTGACAGCCCCAGAGCATGGTCATTATTTTCCCTGACCTGCCCAGCCGTCATCTGTCCTCCATTTAATTGCTAACGTAAACAGATCCTCAGGTCATAGCTCTCAGTAATGCATTCATAAAGAGATAGTGCCACACAAAACTTAGCTACCACACTATGGCTAGACTGATCATAGTACCTCACTTCAAAGTGATGCCAAGCAGACACAGTGAAGTGGTGCCACACACACAAACCAAGCCCCATGCAGACACAGAGAAATAATGCCACACACACAAACCAAGCCCCATGCAGACACAGAGAAATAATGCCACACACACAAACCAAGCCCCATGCAGACACAGAGAAATAATGCCACACACACAAACCAAGCCCCATGCAGACACAGAGAAATAATGCCACACACACAAACCAAGCCCCATGCAGACACAGAGAAATAATGCCACACACACAAACCAAGCCCCATGCAGACACAGAGAAATAATGCCACACACACAAACCAAGCCCCATGCAGACACAGAGAAATAATGCCACACACACAAACCAAGCCCCATGCAGACACAGAGAAATAATGACACACACAAACCAAGCCCCATGCAGACACAGAGAAATAATGCCACACACACACAGTTAATACAACACCACCAAACTCTTTAGGCTAGAGACTGATCACTCTTTAGGCTAGAGACTGATCACTCTTTAGGCTAGAGACTGATCACTCTTTAGGCTAGAGACTGATCACAGTAACTCCCTGTCAATTTGTGAGGTGAAATCTATTGTTTTTCCATAACATAGACTACTGACTGACTGATAAAAGAACATGGATAACAAGCATAGAAAACGCATCGGCTTTCTAACATATTAAACATTATAAAATGATTATTAAGCCATGTATATAGAATGAATAATAGATGCTAAGCTGACTGGAGATATCAATTATCAACTTACTGACAGAGCAACTGAGGTGATTCTCACTGGCTGATCAATATTTCAATAGGAGAGGGGATGAGGGAAATGGTTCTTCTGTTAGATATTGGTTTGGGAGTGGTATTCACACACACACACACACACATGCGCGCACACAACACACAACACACACACACACACACACACACACACACATGGCGTGCACGTGCACACACACACACACACACACACACACACACACACACACACACACACACACACACACACACACACACACACACACACACACACACACACACACACACACACACACACACACACACACACACACACACACACTGAGTCACTTTTGTTCTTTCATTCATTTGTTCTTTCGTTGTATCTCCTGTCTCTGCGTCTTCTGTTGTGGTTGTTGCAGTGAGTGAATATTTGATCAAGCCAGAGTGATGGCACACACTACTGCTGTTTTTCTGGGCAAATAAATGGTTCTGAAATAAATGGTTCTAAATAGTACCGGTTAGGGGTTCTTTGGCTTGTAACCATAGTGGATCCCTTTTTGATGCTTTATAGAACCCAGCGGAGAACCAGTTGAGCACCATGCAGCAGAGTCGACTGGCAAAGGGGATGCGGGGGCGGACACACAAACAAAGTAGAGTTGATTGGCAGGGGATTGCTCACATGGAGACAGAGGGGAGGGAGGACGTCTACACCACTCCATATTCAATCGCTACAGTAGGCTCCTCACAAAAAAGAAAGGTTTCTAAATAGTACCAGATAGGAGACTTTATAGAACTGTTTTTTTTAAGGTTCTATAATGAAATCATGCTCTTAAGGTTCTAAATGTAAAATGTATGGTGCTATAAAGACGGTTATATTTAGCACCCCTTTTTATGGTTCTTTATAGAACCTGTATGGAGAATGGTTCTATAAAGAACCTTTCTCAATCTGAAATGTTATTTTTAGATCCTTTTGAAGAACCATACAGGGTTT